>NC_137612.1:14256447-14286447 GCF_963280865.1 Gymnoscopelus braueri
GACTTGAATTCATGGATATTAATTTGATGACGAGCAGTGGGTTCCGGTAGGAGACACAAAGAGTCTCCTTTGTGTCTCCTACCGGAACCACCAAATATCCATGAATTCAAGTCTCCATGGGGTGGGAAAAAAGTCTTTTTGAAGGTGAACTATCCCTTTAATACTAAATAACTCATTATAATACAGGATCATGTGTGCATCTCTCTCTTGCGATCTTGCTTTCCTTCCACTATTATTTTCTCTCTCTCTCTCCTCTCTTGGGCTGTGCGTGCGTGCATGCGTGCGTGTGTGCGTGCGTGCGTACGTACGTGCGTGTGTGTGTGCATGTGTGTGTGTGTGTGTGTGTGCGCGTGTGTGCGCGTGTGCGTGCATGCGTGCATGTGTGTGTGTGTGTGTGTGTACACACACATAGGCATGTAGGATTGCTGGCATCAGTCACACTTGCTCTGCGTTTCATCACTTTCTTGCCTTTTCTAAATATGATGTTGCATTCCACAGTGTCGGACATCAAGAGGCAGCAGGCAGCGGTCAGGGAGATGCTGGTGTGTGGAGAAGAATGGAATGGAATGCAGAGAAGAGTTCAAACTGGAGCATCATCACGACAAAAGGGGCAACTTATAGAGCAGGGGTCTTCAACAGGGGCCCGGGACCCCCCTGTAGGGGGCCCTCAGAGATACTGCAAATCTTAGTGAGATTTTTTTTGTGTGTTTTTACATTAACCACTTGAACCCTAGTATCCCTATTCTGAGGGGAACATTAGCCAAAAATAGCTGATCTACAAGCTTGTAGATCGGCTATTTTCGGCAAAGTTCTTTGGTGTAGAAGGGGAAAAGGAGCAGACCAAGTGCAGGGCCAAAGGTCAAGTTTACTACAAGTATTGAGGGTTTAAGTGGTTAAATGTCTGAAACAAGCCAAAACCATTAATTGACACTGATGATAGTGTCTATGAAACAAAGTCTATGAAGCTATCTATGAAATCTATGAAAGTGTTTAATCTGCAGCACAATTGTATACAGTATGTAGTGGGGGTCCCTGCTTCATCTCTCTCTCTCAGCTAAGGGGCCCCTTCGCCTGAAAAACGTTGAAGACCCCTGACATGGCATTGTTATAACTTTATAAGTGCTGGACACTTTTCTTCAAATGTATAATTAAGTGGTGTCCATACGCCCCCTACTGGACATAAAACATAACTAATTTATGCACCTGGACATGTGGAAAATACACAGTAAACTGTTTATTTACAGGTATTCTTATTGTATCCTGGGTCAACATTGTAGCTACAATGACATCTCACACTTTGCCTTATTTCAAACTTCAGGACCCAGTCAGATTGGTTTCTTTGTATTTTTGTTTATTAATAAAACAAGTGCCTAATAGAGTATTTTTAGAATCCAAGAAACCAAGATTTTGCTTCTAGTTAAAAGAAACCTCCTGCTGATCTTGTGTTTTGCAGTGTATATCTTGACTACATTTTTGTAACTTTAACTTAACATTATTATATGCTGTTGTAGGCTATTCATATTTTATTACCATTGTATTGGTTCCTCTGAATGTAATACGTTATTTATGTTATTATTATTTATGTTACTTGTTTGTCAGAGCCATCCTGAAACAATGTTACATTACTATTAGGGATGCACCGATATGGAAATAATTGTCCGATACCGATGTTTACAATAACAATTTAGCCAATAGCGATACTGATATTTGTTTTAGTATTTGATGTTATTATTTCCCCAATTTGTGCCAGAGCAACAAATAAATATTCATTATCAGAAATAACTGTTCAGAATCGTGTAGCCCGCGCAAAATTGATGCTTATCAACAACAGAAAAATATCGGCTATACTGCCATCGGTGAATGTCAACTTTATTTGCAGATACCGATACTGACCGACAAATATGTGGCCGATACGTCGGTGCATCCCTAATTATATTATTTGTACTGTATTTCATCTTAGGCAGGTTGTGTTGCACAGGCCTATAGCATGAATCCTTATTTTTTTAAATTGACTGATCTGGAACATGTGACTGAACACTAAGGGACAATAAAATAAAATATATCCTGAATAACTCAGGGATTGTAATCGTATGAAACCTCATTTGTTTGCCAAAAATAGCATGATGCAAGTAAGTGTGTCCCCTGCTCCTTAAGCCAGATTTAAAATATATTCAAAATTTGTCCAAATCTTTCACGATGTTTTTAAAATAGCAGATCTACAAGCTCTCAATGCCGTGTGTCAACACATTGTATATTGGCTATTATTTTCAAATAGTGGTTTAACTCATTTAAATGCATGCTATTAACTCATTCTTCTGGGGACCCCCTGGAACCCCCTCAAGGACCCCTGGTGGTCCCCGGACCCCCACTTTGAGAACCATGCACTGCCTCAAGCACCATATGACCAGGAATTAGATCAGGACTGAACCTGTAATGCTTGTTTGGAGCATCATGTTTATCTCACAAAAATCTGACTGCACAGAAAAACTTTCAATGATGGAATAATTCAATTCAAGGTGAGAAAAGTGGGAGCATTCAGATCAGATTAGGCCTATAATGATGTGACAGCCTAAATCAATAGTTCTCAAACTTTCTTATGTCAAGGACATCCAAAATGTATATGTATTTGGCTGCGGATCCCCATCTGAAAAATATTTTGTGCCAGGACTCTCCAGAAGCAAAGATTTGAGTTAAAAATGTTCGATTAAAAAAAATATATACATACATATTCAAAGATTTGCACACATTTTCAAGATTTTCCAAAAATAGCAGATCTACAAGCACAACATATGCTATGTTTTAATAGCCAAAGTATAAAATGTGGTTAAAATTATTGTGACGCTATATTAACAAATTTAGCTGGGGACCCCCTGGTACCCCCTAAGGACCCTACTTTGAGAACCAATTGCTTAAATGACATGACAACCTCTATGAAATTGTGCAATTATATTACCCAATTACTCAACTGGCAATTATTCAACTGGCTCATAAATAGGGATTTGGCTTGTGGCGTTAACATTTGCATATTACCATAGAGACCTATTGAGCCTTAAGTAGCCTATACAATCATTAGAATCCACAGGTATTTGAGGAATATTGCTGAAATAGCCTGTAGCCTACAGTACTTAATCTGGCTGAGTAGCTACAGATTACTGTATAACCACCTGACCTGGTGCTTGATGTTGTAATAACAATGTAATAATAACAACAAAATAATACATTACCCTTGATATGATAAATAATGCAAATATCTCTTTCTCTCTCTCTCTCTCTCTCTCTCTCTCTCTCTCTCTCTCTCTCTCTCTCTCTCTCTCTCTCTCTCTCTCTCTCACGCACGCACGCACGCACGCGTGCACATACGCAGAAAGAGAGAGAGAGAGAGAGAGAGAGAGAGAGAGAGAGAGAGAGAGAGAGAGAGAGAGAGATAGGTGGAGAGAGAGAGAGAGAGAGAGAGAGAGAGAGAGAGAGAGAGGGAGAGAGAGAGAGAGAGGTGGAGAGGGAGGGAGGGAGAGAGAGAGAGAGAGAGAGAGAGAGAGAGAGAGAGAGAGAGAGAGAGAGAGAGAGAGGTGGAGAGGGAGAGAGAGAGAGAGAGAGAGAGAGAGAGAGAGAGAGAGAGAGAGAGTGAGAGAGAGAGAGAGAGAGAGAGAGAGAGAGAGAGAGAGAGAGAGAGAGAGAGAGCTCTACTGGTCCTACTACTAATTAGTAAAAGATTAGCCTAAAGGATTAGAATGAAAAACAGAAAAGAAAAAGGATAAAGGGAGAAAAACAGAACAGAACTGATTTAGTTTGGAGGAGAGAGACATTATAGACTGTTTGATCCAACCAGGAGAGTCACATCACATGCTTTAAGAGGACACAACAACATCACAACCTCATCACAGGACCACATGCAGCAGGTAGGTCCTCTACTCTATGGTCCTCTACAGCATCACACAAATGCATCAAAAGTAGCAGATCTACAAGCTGGATGCGTTTTGAGCTTGTAGATCTGCTACTTTTGCTACTTTTGAATTTGAATCCTGAAAAGTAACAGTTTTGGACAAAAGTTTCCACGCAACAGAGACCATTTACTTAAGTACTTTTAGCCTAACACTTCTGAGGTGTTCTTTTTTTACTTTACTTTCAATACTTCTCCACTCCTCCACAGGCAAATATCATTACTTTTTACTCATTACTTATTTGACATTGACAACTTCAGTTATAGCTACTTTGCAGATTGAGATTATTATTACAAAACATACATTAACAAATTAAGCTATACATTTTTTACTTCAGCTATATCCCTGTTTGAAAATTGTTGATCTGCAAGCTCACAATGGATCGCAGTGCAGGACTTTTACTTGTACTAGAGTATTTCTATATTGTTGTAAAAACGTCTGAGTACTTTTTCCACCACTGCTATACAACTATATCAGAAATGACTGCTAAATAAATATTATTTCACAGCACAGGGACAGCTTCTAGTGACTAAAGGTTATACCAAAGTCCTGTCTCTCCAGCTTTTTAATAAACAGAAAATAATTATTTTCATTGGGTTGCCAATTTCTTCCACTTCAGCTTATTGTGTTCCCGTTTCAATGCTGTCTGCTCATTTCTTTGTGTCATCACTTCCCATTGCACTTGTTTATCCTGTATGAGTCCTCTCTCCTGATCTCTACCAGAAATGACGATCCTGACCTCCAGATGCATTTACTGTTCACTAAAGAGCTAGAGACACAAGGAGACCTCCTGTTGCTGATCTAACAGACACCCTATAGGGATGATTAGATGATCAGACTATAGAGCTATCACTTATTTTAACCCATTAAAGGTCTAGTGAAATGATACATACGTTTTTCACCACTTTAGAGCATATCTGTGGTCATCATATGGGCATACATAACAATAGATGCCCCAAAAAACAAAAAGCAAAACATTTGGTTGTATTTTTGTATCAAAAGTCCCTAAAAAGACAATCCTGTGAACGAAAACGTGCTGCGTGATGACATAGATACACTTCATGAATATAAAGGAATCTTGATTTCATTCACCTGTGTGATTCCCATAGCAGCACGTTCCTCCAAACACAGCTGACTGATGAATTTCAGAACTACTCCGTTTTGAATCTCATTCAAGATGACGTCCAGAGAGTGTATTACTCATTTAAAACTTAATCAGCACACCAAAACATGTACGTGAAAACATTATAGGTTAGAAATAAGCAACCTGGTAACAAACATCTCCCTTGACCAGCCTGCTCCTGCAGGCTACAAACAGTAACACTGTGCACCACGTGACTGAGGTTCTACTGTGCCATAGCGTGAAGGGATGGAACCTTCGGATTGGTTGCGAGGCCATTTCAGACTGAAACTTCAAATTAAAATTACCGAAAATGTCATTGCACTGGACTTTTAAGACCTGAGGCCGATTCAACAAATGCCTTCTAAAGATGATCAGAGCAATATTTAGGCTACCACTCATTTTACTTCACCTTTAATTGCATTTATTTATTTATTTTAGAAAGAATCGGGTCAGTCAAACCGGTAGTGTGACGATGGCTTCTCCCAGTGGCTCCTCCCATCCTCCTCAGAGCATCCTGACACCCAAGAGGAAGACCATGAAGAAGAAACACTTTGTGCAGCAGAAGGTCAAAGTTCTTCGAGCGAGTGATCCTGTCCTGAGCGTGCTCATGTGGGGCGTCAATCATTCGGTAGGTAACTATAGGCAACTGTGTGTGTGTGTGTGTGTGTGTGTGTGTGTGTGTGTGTGTGTGTGTGTGTGTGTGTGTGTGTGTGTGTGTGTGTGTGTGTGTGTGTGTGTGTGTGTGTGTGTGTGTGTGTGTGTGTGTGTGTGTTCCTGACATAGACATTTGGGGAAGATAACGTCAAATTCATAACAAAATGGGCATCGCCCCAATTTCATTAGATTGAACTTTCACATTGAATTAACGTGAGTCAATGCCTTGTCCCCTAGGGCCTATAGTCTGTGTTGTGGTTGATGAAGAGTCCAGAAGTGTCTGCATTAGAGATAGCCTGCACCTTTGACCTTACCCTAGAGGAAGCCTTTATGACCACAGTCATTTAATACCAACCACTCCTACATACCATCTCAGAGCTGGGCTATAGGTGCAGACTATTTGTTTTTATATTTGGCAGCCTCAAACTGGTTGGTAGAGGGTTTCAACAACTTGGGATGCCCCAAAAAGGAGGCAAAGTATTTTGCTGTCTAATTCTCAGAGTAACTACAGGGGGTCCTCAGAGTAACTACAGGGGGTCCTCAGATTAACTACAGGGGGTCCGTGAAAATATTTGTGCGATGGGGAACATTAGCCAAAAATAGCAGATCCACAAGCTCACAACGCCTCGCGCTGCGAGGCGTTGTGAGCTTGTAGATCGGCTATTTTCTGAGAGTTGATGTAGAGGGAAAAAGAAAAAGCCAGCGCTCAAGATGACTAAAATATTGAGGATTTAAAAGGTTAACTGTCTGAAAATACACATTAACACAAATCCAACAGAAAAGATCATGTATGTCAGATAAAGTCTATGAACCTATCTATGAAATCTGCAACACAATCCAATATAGTGGGGGTCCCTGGGGTTCTCTCTCTCAGCTAGGGGGTCCTCGGTCCTCGGTTGAAGACCCCTGCCTAGAGTACTGAGTGACATGCTTATTGTAACTTGAAGACACATGCCATGATTTTGTGAATGTAACCTTTAACTATACCTTTAATATGTGTGTCCTTGTATGCTCTCCTTCATGTGGACATCATGGATACATTGTTACAATGTGTTGCCTCCATACTGTCCGTGACGTGCAGATCAATGACCTGAGCCAGCTGCCTGTCCCCGTCATGCTGCTTCCAGACGACTTCAAAGCCAACAGCAAGATCAAAGTCAGCCACCACCTCTTCAACAAGTAATCTGATTACACTGTAAAGTCAGCCACCACCTCTTCAACAAAGTAATCTGATTACACTGTTTGCCACATTGTCCCATCCTCCTTCATCACGTTGTACCGTCCGTCACTGTCACACAATCTTTGGGGAATCAACACGGTCACATTTAGGCTGAACTTCAGCAATAACAGAAATGAACACCATAATAGTGGCAGCAACTAGGTGAAAGTAAAACAAAAGTAGTTTGAAAAGATCAATACATACAAATATCGTTGCTGTCGGGCAGAAACCTCTCCATATATTTTTTTTGCGTCACACAAAAGCATCAAAAGTAGCAGATATACAAGCTTGAAACGCGACGCCAAGCGACACGTTTTGAGCTTGTAGATCTGCTACTTTGATGCTTTTGAATTTGAATCCTGAAAAGTTACCGTTTTGGAAAGTTGGTGCTGATTTGATGGGTCCAGCGGTTTGTGAGATTAGCTCCTGACACACAGACACACAAACAAACAAACAAACACACACATACACACACACACAGACTGACCCTCTTATACTGTAGATGGCTAGCCTCCTAGCCATGCTGTAAAAAAGAACAAGAAATGTAACCACAGATCAACAATATGTTTTACCATTTCATTGATTGATTGAATACTTTATTAACAGTTTGCCAAATAGTACAGTGGTACGATTATTCAATGATGCTAAAAGGATAACACAAACAGCTCTATGGGCTTGTTTCCATTGTGGTCCTACAGTATGTATTCAATTCATCAAGAACAAAAAGTTTGATTGTTGTGGCAACACTTCTCAAATAAACTAAGTATAGCCTGAATGGCATGTCTACTTTGACAGACATGTATTAACGTCGTAGTACTCTTATTAACATATTTAAGTATGCATGGTGTATGGGGACCATAGTGTTTGTTGGTGTGGAGTATAATAGTCAGAATGTACAGCAACGTCACTGAGGTTAAAGGGGATTTCAGCCAAATCCCTTAATCCATTGAGGAATGTAAGACTCTGGTATACAGTATAACACTCATAAACACAATGTAAGACTCTGGTATACAGTATAAACAGAGGGCACAAAGTGCTGTAATCACAGTCATAATTTACCCCCGTATATTTAACTGTATCGGAAACAGAAACAAAATAATAAAGACAAAAAATCACGTTGCTATAAATTCTTAATGTACTATTTTATGTAGTTACCGGGGAGAAATAATAACAGACTTAAAATGATATGAGTTACTTTCTTTTCAAGTTCAACCTTGATTGAATTCACGCTGTCTCGATCACAGTAAAATCCTGAGTGTTCATTTGGGATTTTATTGGGTAGTGAACGTGTGACAGCTTGACGTGTTTGGATTGGATGCAGTGCATATTCTTTCAAGGTAGAAACACACTTATATTACCCCGAGTAGTAGTAGTGGTACTGAACACAGAAATGGTGCAAAAACAGCACTGAGAGTGGTTCTTTTGGCTCGTTATCACGGGGGAACCTCTTGTGGTGCTTTACAGTACCTCTGTCAAATGGTGCTATACGTATATATAGAACCATTAGAGGTGCCTAAAGTAATCTGAAGAACCAGTAGAGAACCTCTAAACAGGTTCTCTGTACACCATGGTGCTGTTATTTATTTAGGTTAAGCAGGGCAGGTATTTCATGGACGCCTGCCCTTAAAAGGAGTTAAATGACCTGAGGCCACAGCGGCCTTGATGCCCCGCCCACATTGCCATAGCCGATTGCGCCGCACTTTTAACCAGTGGTTCTCAAAGTGTGTCAACATTTTTTGTTTTTAATTGGAAAATGTTGAATATTTTTTTCATTTTTTAACACAAATCTTCTCTTCTGGGGGTCCTTGGCACAAAACCTTCTCAGATGGGGTTCCGCGGCCAAATACATATAATTTTAGGGGTCCTTGGGCACGAAAAAGTTTGAAAACTATACTGCTTTAAACACCAGTGTCTCTTGTTGAAATTGTGAATTCTTAACTCCCACCTCAACATCCCTGTCTTCAGATCAGTCTGTGACTCTGATCCAGGGCTTAGTGTGTTTGAACTTTTGATTAATATATTTAATTTTGTGCCTTTGTGCCTTAAAAAAAAGTACAACACCAAAGGCCAAGAGAGCTTAGCCCAAACATGATAAAATTCCAGGCCTGGTAGCAAGTATTACTGACTACACAGTATACGATATGACATTGTATTATGATAATATACTTTTTTATATTTCTTTCAATTCCCTCCTCTCCTTTTCTCTTCTTTTCTCTTGACCAATAAACCAAGCTTTTTATTCTTATTATTTTAGTTAATGTCATTTTGCATTATTCCTTACAGGGAGAACCTTCCAGGACAATTCAAGTTCAAAGAGTACTGTCCACAAGTGTTCAGAAACCTGAGAGAACGTTTTGGAATAGAAGACCAAGATTATCAGGTATGATATCTATAGATTTAATCATTTTTTAAATTTAATTCTTGTTTATTTTTTTCAGTTGCTCGGTTCCATAATATCAGTATTAAGTGTTAATATCAAATGAACAAGGAAAACGGACAGCAACAAAACATATTAATCTTTAATACAAAATTATACAAAAAAATTAAAATTTGCGATGCTCGTCGATCATATTTATTCCATGTTGTTTAATTTTGTTGGGGACCCCTGGTACCACTCCCCTACAAGGACTCCTGGGGGTCCCCAGACCCCACTTTGAGAACCAACGTTTTACACTCTCAGAGTTAATTGAACACTGAGGGGAACGCTGTGTCCCCTTTGAATTTGCATTTCTTTGTATAATAATTTGCATGTGCCAGGTGGCCAATGGAGCCCAGTCATCTGCTGTGCTTTGAGAACATTTGTTTATCTAGCACACACGCACACGCACACACGCGCACTCACACGCACACGCACACGCACACGCACACACACACACACACACACACACACACACACACACACACACACACACACACACACACACACACACACACACACACACACTGTGTGTGATGCCTCCATGAATCACGTAGCATCCTCTCATACAATAGTGTTCTCTGTCAGTGATTGTGAACATTTAGAACTTCAAGGAGCCCCAGTTTGATATGAAAATAAATCATCAACCGCCTGATGTACGCGGATGATCCTCTGTCCACATATAGTTACTGATGGTCTGCTCTCAAAGTGGCTCAGACTCATCATTTACAATGCAAAGAAGAGTAGCATCATGATTATAAGAAGTAGGGAAGACAGTAAACTGTAATTTCCTGTGTTTTTTTCTGTCTGGTACTGCCCTTAAGGTCTGTGATGAGGTCAAGTACTTATTATGTAACAAATGACCTATCAGCGGTTCCAAAACATTTTGGACTGTGCACCCCGTTACCTCCCGACCTAGCATATATTTTTTATATATGCAACATATATGTTTATCATATATGTGACATATAAAAAATTGGCCACCTGCATAATTATGTCTCTACATGTACAAATATATTTATCCATATATGTGGCATATATGTGGACATAGCTATATATGAGACATATATTCCCTATATATCCACAAATATGCACATAATTTATATGAACCTGAATATGGCATATATGCAGCATATATTCTGCACACTTGCCATATATTGGCATAAAATAACACCATAGCACCACCACTAACCTTTTCAGGTCACGCAGCCCCTAGAGGGCGGTTGTGCACCACCGTTTGGGAATCACTGACATCTACAGGCAGCGTAGAATGTTATATACACAAGGTAACATGATTGTTCGTAAGTTTAGTATGTGTGTATTGTGTAATAATGAGATGCCTAAAATACTAGGGATAGATTATGAATCGATAACTTTTTATTAAATCATTGATAATGTTTTTAATAATGCATTTAGTTGTATTATCTGTTATCACCCCTCCTATAAACAGGTGTCTCTGACCCGCAGTCCTCCGGTGAAAGACGGGGATGAGGATCTGCTGACGTCATGTGACCACACCCTGGTGGTGAAGGACATCTCCAGTGAGGAGGTGGAGGAGATGCACCACATCCTGTCCCAGTACCACGAGGTCAGAGGTCAAAACATTTACATTACATTACATTACAGTCATTTAGTAGACGCTTTTATCCAAAGCGACTTACCAATAAGTGCATTCAACATAGGTAGGCAAGAAAACTACTAATCACCAGAAGTCTGAAGTGCATTCTCTTCTAAAACAAGCAACTAAGATACTAGCGCTAAGGTAAATGACTGTGCAATATATCAGCTACCTTTCTTAAACAGATGAGACAAATAGAAAAATCAAATGAGCAAGAGCTAAAACAAATAAGTGTATCAAATAAACAAGATCCAATAAAACAATAAAACAAGAGCTTGTACAACTAGTTAACAACAAGTAGGCAAGGCAAAGAGGAAGGATAGTGTTTCCTGAAGAGATGGGTTTTCAGCCTGCGGCGAAAGATGGGCAGTGACTCTGCTGTCCTGATATCAGTGGGGAGTTCATTCCACCACTGTGGGGCCAGAACAGAAAAAAGCCGTGACTGTGCATGTAGATCGGCCAGAAGGACCACAAAGTAGGGTCCTGTCCCAGTACCACGAGGTACAGAGGTCAAAACATTTACATTCTGTCCCAATAAGGTCAGACTCAAATACATGTACAATATCTTCCCACATTGAAACATTTTAGCCCACGATTTTGTAACCCATTTTTCACCGAGTGCCAATGCCTAAGCTCAGTAAGCTGTAATCCTGGGCGCTACTCTCTGGGGAGAGCCCCGAACTGAGCTCATGCTTCCTTCAATGCACGAGGAGTGAGCAGACCGCTTCTTATCACCTGACAGGGGGGAGTGTACGGGGAGAACATGCAAACTTCACACAGAAAGTCCCTTTCTCCAAACCCCATAGGGTATGGGCACTGATGACGCGGAGGAGAGAACACGCCCAACAGATCGGCTATTCTTGCGTGAAACTGCCGTATGACACATTTAAAAAAATAAATATTGTTTAAGTGGTTAATTGAGCATATTAGACCGGCGGCCGTTGGGACACCGGCTTTGTCGGTCGGATCATGGTTCTCGAGAAAGGCTGCGTGAAGGACGGTCAAACTCACATGCACACGCACACGCACAAACACACACACACACACACACACACACACACACACACACACACACACACACACACACACACACACACACACACACACACACACACACACACACACACACACACACACACACACACACACACACACACACACACACACACAGAGATTTCCTGCATTTACTGTATAGTAGGATTCAACAGTTCTAATTCTGTTGTATTACATTGTTGATTTTGACTGAAGATGTAGATGTCTTTATTTAGTTTTTATTTCTTCAATAAAGGTATCTTATTGACTCGTTGCGTTAATAATAACAGTATCTGTATTTGGTTTGTTGGTTTTAGTCAGTGACATCTCAGTAGAAAAAATCTCAGAGCTGTGTCTGCTTAGTTCCATTTTGTCATTTACTTCAAAGTAAAACAAAACAACAGAGTAAAAAAAAAACTAAAAGGGAAGGGTTGCTTTTGATTGGATAGCCTTGGTCGTCATAGCAACGCCTTGTCAAGATCAAAGCAGAGAAAGATGAGGCTGACTTTTTAAACAAAAAAAGAAACTCTTCTGACAATACGAGCCATAAAATGCAGACAGCAGCTCTGACATTGAAAGTCTGGGTTTAACGCTCTGTGAGAGAACTGCAGCCCTCCGGGGAAAAGCAGAGATGAGACACTGAATATTTAGGCCTTTGTTGGCAACTTCACAAAGGACAGCCAAAATGTTTAAAAAAATGGGGAAAAAAACTGGTGGAAGAAGTACTCAGATTTCTTTACTTAAAAGTAGTGAAGTGATTTTCTTTGGTTCAAATACAGTAAGTGTTAAATAGCTCTATATTCTCTGGAACCCCCTCAAGGACCCCCTGGTGGTCCCCGAACCCCCCACGTTGAGAACCACTGCCTTAAGCAGCATATGGTCAGGAAGTAGAACTGGACTGTAGGCTACCTAGTAATGCTTGTTTGGAGCCATGTTTACCTCACAAAAATAAGTGTACGGTAGAGAATAGCCCTGATACTGTACATGACTGTCATATATTATATGACAGTCATGGATGATCTTCAAAATAGTGTTTGCACTTTCTCCCTGTTTGGTCCGTACATCTACATAAAGGTTCAGATTTCAAATACAAAGTTCTTACCCCATGGCCACGGATGTTACAATTATGTACGGAAGTACCCGTATATTACATATTGTTCAATAAAAAGCATTTTAATCCGATCGGTGGCCATTTTCTCAGTATATTTTCTTCATAATGCTTTCAACTACGCGACCCTATCGTTTAGGAGGTGTATTGCACTCTGATACATTATAACTCTACGTAAACCTTCCTAACTTTCCAAACTTTAGTTTACGAAGCCTAAAAGCCAAACAGAAATGTAAATGTCTATTCATAATGTTCCAAAGTTTCAACGAGTCGACAGAAACACAATTAAATCGTTAATGGCAATTATTTGCGCGACAATTAAGCGTCAAGTAAAATGTCACGTCTCACTAGATGGTCACCTTCGTAAAACATGCCTGTCCAGCTGACTCACCCAACATTGGTATTTTTCGAGTCTGCACTGAAGAGACACTTGTTCACTCAGGCTTTTGGCAAATAGTTTGTTTATTTTGTTGTATTGCAAAGCATCCTTGGGGTTCTGAAAGGCGCTAGGCTCTATCAGTTCAAGGTATTATCACCCAATGAACAGCAAGATCCTGTTTTGAGGAACTCTCGTTTATTTCTGAGTGCGCTCCTGAAAAATTGCCCTGGCTGTGACCCTGAACACTCCAAACGCTCTCCTGAACTCACCCTTAGCACCATGGCTACTCCTAAGAGACACAGTAGGAGGGAAAACAAGGATAGTTTTCTTTTCTTTTTTTACCTACACAAACTTTCAAGGCTACCCAACGAGTGAAATCCTTGGCAGCAGAACTCTAATTCTCCACCACAGATTCTGCACCACTGCCCTAAACACGAGGTGTTGTCGTTAGGAGGAATAAACACAGAAGCACCCGGGAGGAAGTGGCTTCAGGTGTTTCAGAGTCATTCATTTGCAAATCATCACCCTGCAGCCAAAAAGGCATCTCCCAGTAACATCCAGAGCAGTATGGTTCTCAACCTTTTCAGGCCGTGGCCCCCAAAAATAATCATATTAGAACTGGGGGGCCCCCCCACCCTGACAAGCACTTGGCGTTGTAGGAGTTGAGGCATTACATTTTGTTTGACTCGGTTCAACAGATAAATATTGTGAAAATAGTCGATCTACAAGCTCACAACACCCCGCAATGTGAGGCGTTGTGAGCTTGTAGATCAGCTATTTTGATTTTTTTTGCCTCTTTCTTCTTATTTGACAATTTGGCCAATGTTTGACCAGTTTTTATAGTATAGTTTGTTCATTACTTTTGATGCAGTAATAGTATTTTCTCTTTTTTTTTTACATTTAACCCATTAAGACCTGGAAATGTGTCATTTTTTGATTTGAGCTAAAAAGCATTATTTTACACTTTGGGCTATTCAAAAATAGCAGATATACAAGCTCATAGCGCGGCACCAAGTGCCGCGCTATGAGCTTGTAGATCTGCTATTTTTGAAAAAATCGTGAAAATGTGTGCAAATCTTTGAATTTATATATTTTTCAAGCGAACATTTTTAACTCATATCTTTGCTTCTGGGGGTCTCTGGAACAAAATATTTTGATGGGGGTCTGCGGCCAAATACATATAATTTTGGGGGTCCTTGACATGAAAAAGATTGAGCACCACTGATATAGAAACATACGTTTTTCAGAAAACTGTTGGGATTTAGGAGACATGTAGAATCGGCTTCAGGTCTCAATGGGTTAAAAAGGGTTAAATTGTCACTTCTGTCATCTGAGGACCCCAAAAAAATCATGTGGGGACCCCCCCGGGGGTCCTGACCCACATGTTGAGAACCAGTGATCCAGAGAACAGTCCTGGTCAGTGTGAGGGCGCTGCTCCTCCACGGTGCAGGGTTTCTGTTTGCAGGCTCAGACAGACAGACAGACAGACTGGCCATCTGGCCATCCTGGCAGCATCCAGATTCCAGATGGACCGGCCCACTTATGGGGCCGCCAGGCCAGGGCCGGCCTACAGGAACAGCTTGCTCACATGGCGGCCCCCCTTGATGTTGGACCGGCCCATCTAATTGGGCATCACAGTTATCAGTGGGATAGATATTGTGCAGGCCAGGTGTAAAGGCCAGGGTGGGGAGTTACCTCTTCTATAGTCGTGGCTGTGTCCATGAAGACAAAGGTGACACCGGAGTCCCCCCCGGAGTCTATACTACGACTACTACTTTTTTCCTCCAAACACCAAATCTCTGGCAAAAATAGCTGATCTACAACTCACAATGCAACAACGTGTTGTGAGCCTGCAGAATGGCTAATGTCCTGCACTCTACAGTAAATATCTTTGATCTACAACGGCGCGTCACAATTATCCCAGGATATGGACGCTATAGGGTTCATATGGGTAACAAAAGAGAAGGAATGCTTTTGTTTTTTTATGATCAAATTGTAAAGTAACCCTACCGAATTAACCGAATTAAAGTAACAAAAACCCGAAATAAAAGGAGAAAAAAAACGCAGGGGGGGCCTCAAAAATTAATCCAGCCTTGTGTATCTGTTCTTGTGTTTTGCAGCACATTGTGACGTGTCACAGCCAGTCGCCTCCTCCGACTCTGGGACGACTGTATCGCGGCCGCCCTATTAGAGGGGGCACGCCTCTTGACTCCTGGTCAATCACAGCGCGTCTTTTCCGAGACTTGGCAGAATCTAGTTGTATAAAAATACAACAGGATATTTTTTTTATACAACTAGATTCAGACAAGTCCCGGAAAAGACGCGCCGTGATTGGCCAGGAGTCAGGAAGCGTGCCCCCCCCCCCCCCCCCCTAATATGGCGGCCACGATACAGGTCGCTCCAATGAACTGCAGCGGCCATTGAGGTATCTAGGTTTCTACATCTATGGTGACGTGTCATGGCTTGTGTCTTGCAGCACATTGTGACGTGTCACGGCAGCACGCTGCTCCCTCAGTTCTTGGCCATGTACAGGGTGACCGTGGAGAGCGAGGACACCTACCTGCTGGTGATGAGGAACATGTTCAGCCACAGACTGCATGTCCACAGGAAGTATGACCTCAAGGTACAGCAAGCCGCCGCCCACTCTCCTGTCTGTGTCTGCTCATTCAATCTGATGTCGTTGCTGTCTCCATTATTCTAACTTCTTGTGTTTGTTTTGTAAATCAACGCCCTACTTCAGGGGTCTTCAACAGGGGGTCCGGGACCCCTAGGGGGTCCTCAGAGTTACTACAGGAGGGCCATCGGCTATTTTTGGCTAAAGAGGTGTAGGTGTAGAGGGAAAAAAACAGCAGACCAAGTAAAAACTAAAACAGTTTAATCTGCAACACAATTTTAAACAATATAGAGGGGGGTCCCTGCTTCATCTCTCTCTCAGCTAGGGGGTCCTTGGCCTGAAAACGTTGAAGACCCCTGCCCTACTTGATCATACTACAGCGTCACACAAAAGTATCAAAAGTAGCAGATCTACAAGCTCGAAATGCGGCGCGAAGCGACGCGTTTTGAGCTTGTAGATCTGCTGCTTTTGCTATTTCTGAATTTGAATCCTGAAAAGTAAAGTTTTGGACATAATGAGATTTCCACCTGACTGAGTACTGACATGGTATTGTTAACCAAACGGCGGGTAGCGACACACATTGGGTCGCTGACTCGTTTTAATGTATTTGTATTAATAAATACCCAGTTTTTTAACCTTTCCTTCAAAGAATAGTAGCTTTATTTTCAGATTTGTTTCGAAAATGAAAAAGAAAATTGTGAAAATAGCTGGTCTTCAAGCTCTCAACGTGTCGCGTCGTGAGGCTAAGATTGAATAAAAGCCAATTTGGGCGGCAGGGGAGATATTCCAGTTTGTGCTTCATGCAATACCTCGTCAGCCAGTAGTGGCCCTACCAGACACCACCAGGGTCTAAATGTCTTATTAATTAAAGGAGAATTCCGGACAAATTAAGTGTTATCTTTGATGTCTCGTTACTCACCTACCGACGTAAAAAGTGGTGTTCTTTTTTTCCATAGATTCCCGATTTAACACTGGATGCTTGTTTCTTTCCAGAACCTGGCAACTTGTGTTGCCAGGTTCTGGAAACAAGCAACCAGTGTTAAATCGTTCGCCATTAACGGTAGCCTCGCAGGAAGTTTCAGCGCATGTTTGACTATCATGAGACTCTACAATGAATAGTAGTAGAGAAAAAAATAACTTTGCATCGGTTATAATAGACGAATTTCCCTAACCCACGCGCTCCCATTATGACAACGGAGGGGGTTTAAAAAATTACGACAGGGGAATCTATGGAAAAAAAGAACGCCACTTTTTACGTCGGTAGCTGAGTAACGAGACATCAAAGATAACACTTAATTTGTCCGGAATTCTCCTTTAATATAGTTATGCATTGCAGCTTTAAGTTACAAAGTAACATTGTCTTTTCACAGGGGTCCTTGGTGTCTCGTGCAGCAAGTTTTAAAGAGAAGGTGAGATCAGACTGAAATTCATTTGCATTTCTACCTATTTGTGTAGCCTAAATGCCAGAGGCCTGGGCTAGTGACTGCGAGAATCTATGTTCGGAAACGGAATGAGTAATACCTGATTCATATCAGATGGTCTTACAGTACCTAAAGTCCATAGGCTCATTATGTCACCTTTAAGTCTCATATGTCACCTTTAAGTCTCATATGTCACCTTTAAGTCATCCTTATAGGTTCAGTAGCACTAGAAGCTGCTTCTATATAGGAAACTGAGTAGATACTAGGCATTGCGGTTTCTGAGATGTGTTTGTTTTTTGTGACTTTTTTTTAATGATATACCTATGTACTTTTGTTTGGTTTTGTAGAACCTTTGTATCGATATTGTAGATAGTATATTGTAAATATGTATTTTATTTGCCCCCGTGTATTGTTCTAACAAAGAGGGACACAGCCTCTAAGACTGAGCCCATACGGCTGTGCACTATTATATTCATTGATACAAGATAAGATAAGATAAGATAAGATAAGATAAGATAAGATAAGATAAGATAAGATAAGATAAGATAAGATAAGATAAGATACTTGAACCCATTGTGTTATATTATCTTGCAGTGTTTAAATATTTGAGACAAAATTACCCTGGGAGGATTTGACCATACGATATTGGACATAATAACAAATAATTTGTGTGTTAATGGTTTATTTGCGTCTGTAACATTGTTGCCCTTCATCCTGTATTTCCAGGGGAAAGAGCTGCCCACGTACAAAGATGTCGACTTCAGGAATAATATGCAAAAGATTTATGTAAATGAAGAGGAGAGAGCAAAACTAATGGAGAAGCTCAACAGAGACGTAGAGGTGAGGACGTGTGTGTGTGTGTGTGCGTGTGTGCGTGCGTGCGTGCGTGCGTGCGTGCGTGCGTGCGTGCGTGCGTGCGTGCGTGCGTGCGTGCGTGCGTGCGTGTGCGAGTGCGCGTGTGTGTGCATGCGTGCGTGCGTGCGTGCGTGCGTGCGTGCGTACGTGCGTGCGTGCGTGCATGTCTTTGTGAGAACCAAATGCCCTCACCAGCATAACACGATGACGACAATTATATAAAGTGTGAACATTTAGCTTGTTCTCACTTTGCAAGAGGCTGTTTTAGGTTTAGGGTTTGTTTTACTTGTCTTGTAGGCCTACTGTACATCTGCTATTTTTGAACATTTTTGAAAAATCTTCAAATGCGTCTGCGACGCATTGAGAGCTTGTAGATCAGCATTTTAAATGGTCAAACTAGCAATTATGTTCAGAAGCATCTTCCATAAAATCTTAATGGTCTTGGATATTTCATATAAAAGCCTCAATCTGTGTAGAACAGCAGATTGTGTTAATTCTTTATAGGAAACAGCGCTAGTGGTGGGGGCTCCTTTCATAATGTTGCACAAATCACAGGACTTGGCCATACAACATGTTTTCAGTTGTGAGATTTTAAGATCGGTAAAGCATCTGTGTCATTTTAGATTTCTTTGGCTATTCAAAAAACAGAAGATCAAGCTAGATCTGCTATTTTTTGAAAAATCGTGAAAATGTGTGCAAATCTTTGAATGTATACATTTTTTTAAGCAACATTTTTTTACTCAAATCTTTTCTTCTGGGGGGTCCCTGGAACAAAATATTTTGAGATGGGGGTCCGCGGCCAAATACGTATCATTTTGGGGGTCCTTGACATGAAAATGTTTGAGACACTGATTATAGCAACATAAGAAAAAACAAACATAAAAAAAGAAAAAAACTGTTAGGATGCAGAAGACATTTGTAAAATCCCCAGAAGCAAAGATTTGAGTTAAAAATGTTCGCTTTAAAAATATATATATTAAAATATTTTCACGAATTTTCACGATAAAATATATAAATAGCAGATCTACAAGCTCATCCGCGCTATGAGCTTGTATATCTGCTATTTTTGAACAGCCAAATAAATCAAAAAATGACACAGATGCGTTCCCAGTCTTAAAGGGTTAATCCATGTATTTGTGTGTGTGTAATATTGTATGTATTTCAGTTCCTGGTTCGTATGAGGATCATGGACTACAGTCTGCTGCTGGGGATTCATGATGTAGAACGGGCTGAAGACGAGGAGGAGGAGGAGGACGAGGAGGAGGAGGTGGGCTCCTCCTCCCATGAGGAAGAGGAGGAGGTGGAGATGAACGACCTGTCACCTCCTCCTCCTCCCCCTGCTCCTCCTCTGGCCTCCTCCTATGGCTCCTCCCCTGAAGGCATCGCCGGCTACATGAACTCCTTCAAGCCCATGGGCCCCGGGGAGTTTGACCCCTACGTTGACGTGTACGCCATCCAGAGCGACGTAGGTGGGTCCTGATGAGAGACGTGGACAAGGAAGTGAACGGGCTGGTTTTTAAGAGGGATTTAGAACTCGTTAATGATGTGGTTAACCTGAGGCCCGATCTCCTTTGGTCACCAACCTAGACTTATGACTCTCCAGTAGACCCCGACCAGATGATCTAAGGGTACGCGCTGGCACATATGTAGGGGTTTTAGCATTTCACATAGATAGCTAGGAGCTAGACCATGAAGAGCTTTAAAAGTTAGCAGTAAAATCTTAAAGTCAATCCTTAAGGAGACTGGCAGCCAGTGAAGTGTAGTTAAAACAGGTGTTATGTGCTCAAACAGCTGGTACCAGTGATGAGCCTAGCTGCCGCATTCTGAACTAATTGCAGACGGTTCTTAAACTTTTTTATTTCAAGGATCCCCCAGTTTGGTATGCATTAACTACGGCCACGGACCCCCGTAACTTTGAGAGTGTATGTACACAAGATGTAACAATAAAAACACAACCTTTGAACCGTGAACCCTGTAGGAGCGCCCCAGAGGGAGGTGTACTTCATGGGTCTCATTGATGTGCTGACACAATACGACACCAAGAAGAAAGCTGCTCACGCCGCCAAGACCGTCAAACATGGAGTGAGTCCTTTTTAAACAAGCCGTAATGCATGACATTATTGATATAGTGAGATAACGGATGAGACCTGACGTAATGAGACATCTTCACCCATGCTTGCCGTTAGTTCCTTTTGTACCATTTCTCCTCTAGTGGCTATAAAATTGGGATGGTCTATCTTCATAAATTAACCATCTTTGATAGAAGGTTTCCAACTGAGAGCAACGATATGATCTCGGTTCTCCATCCTGTTTCCTGTTGTGCTTTGGTCAGGAGTTGCCAAGTCTGCTTATAAGCTTTGGGCTTGTTTTCCTGTAAAGTCGCAAGTAAATATTGGTAGCTGTGGGTTGTGTTTTTTTTGGGGCTGGTTTCTAAAGCATAGTTGCTTATTTAAGCTTGCTTCAAAATGTTGTTTAAACCAGTGGCTCTCAAACCTTTTCATGTCAGAGAACCCCAAATTAATATGTATTTGGCGGCGGACTCCCATCTGAAAATATTTTGTGCGCAGGGAAATGTTTAGAAAAATATATTTTTTTGCAAGATTTGTTTGGAAAATAGCAGATCTAAAAGCTCACAACGCG
Organism: Gymnoscopelus braueri; assembly: GCF_963280865.1. Classification (NCBI taxonomy): domain Eukaryota; kingdom Metazoa; phylum Chordata; class Actinopteri; order Myctophiformes; family Myctophidae; genus Gymnoscopelus; species Gymnoscopelus braueri. The sequence continues at coordinate 14,277,465 of NC_137612.1, forward strand.
TCGCGATGTGACACGTTGTGAGCTTGTAGATCGACTATTTTCAAATAGACAATGTCTATTTTAGGTTTAAAGTGCTCATGTAGCCTATAGTTGCTTCTTTTGGCCTTGTTTTCATAGACCCGGTTGCTCGTTTCTCTCACAAACTCTGGCAACGCTGCTTCTGTCACGCTATGGCACTTCACACACCACAGTGAAGGTGGCAGAATGAATGATGACTCAATGTGTGTAAAACCTGAGACTCCGCTGTTTCTGGGTTGAATTCAATCCATTGCTCCTCCTCTGTGTTCTGTGTTCTGTGTTCTCCTCCCATCAGGCTGGAGCAGAGATCTCTACGGTCCACCCAGAGCAGTACGCCAAACGTTTCCTCGAGTTCATCACCAAGATCTTCGCCTAGCTCTACAGCTCCATCATACACATGCCAATGCAAGGGAAGCGCTATCACCTAGCAGCTGTAATAATAGCCTTAAAATCACCTTTAGCCTTAAACCACTTCAACCCTCTAGACTCAATAAACTGGACCTGAGTTGTCTCTGTACTCGGAGCGTGTTCTTCTGTCTACACTCTTTGCCAAAAAACTGCCAATCTACAAGCTTGTACATTTGCTATTTATTGGCTAATGTTCCATCCAGAATGTGTACAGTGTGTTTAATAATCCTCTCCTGAGGACTGATAATAATGCTTCTTTTAAAAAATATTACTGAGAGGTTCAGCTCATTACAGTTTATTAACTGGACCATACACAGCATCAAATGTAAAGACAATCTTTAGATTACTTGCTTACTTGCTTGATTACTAGCTATTTTAGACCAGTGGTTTTCAAAGTGCACCAGGTGTGCCTGAGAGGGGGTCCCAGCTAAATGTGTAATTTCCCTGTAATTCAACTCACTTGTGATCATTAAAATTCAAAACAATTGCATCAGTGACTATTCTAACATCATATTTCACTGTATTGTTCGAATAAGTCACAATGAGTCAATTAATGTAATTTAGACAATTACATTATATCGAAACGACTTTTCATATCAGGGTCGCTTCGCGCCGCGTTTCGGGCTTGTAGATCTGCTACTTTTGATACTTTTGTGTGACGCTGTAGTATGATCAAGTAGGGCACTAATTTATGAAAAAACACACAAAGTTAGAATATGGAGATAAGAGGTTTCTGCCCGACAGCAAAGATAATATATGTGCTTCTCGTGCATTACCACGTCAAATCATCCTTGATGGCGACATGGCGTCGGTCATTTAATTTAATATCAAAATGTATAATTATAATTTATAATCTGAGCAGTTTGTCTGAATTACTGGAGGAATTACTTAAAGGAAAACTCTCCCCTGGCAAAACATTTGTATTTTAATGGCATTTATTTAACCACTTGAACCCTACAGAATATACCTCATGGATCAGGGTCCTCTGCTATGGGTCTATTTTCCCTCTACACCAAATCTCTTTGCCGAAAATACCAGATAAGCGTTGTGAGCTTGTAGATCTGCTATTTTCTCCTATTATCTTTACGCCTGTTATGACGGGAAAGGTACGCTATATAGGGTTCAGGTGGTTCACTGAATGTCATTCAAGAATGTTTGATTTGTTGTGGACTTTGCATTACATTCCAAATGTATTTTTAAATTCTTTACATAATCATTATGGTGATTGCTCTAGTTGGAGTGTGTCAGTCAGGTTAAATGAGTTGATAATGAATGTGAAAAGTGTAAGTGAATGTACTGAACGAACAGCAGCCTGTAATTATCTCTCTCTCACTGATGTGCCTTTGCCTAATTCACTGCCTGGGCAAATTACATCAGGAGATTAATTAAAGTTTTTTCTGATGGGAGTTTCAAAGTCTCTTCTTCTCTAGCCTGCCATGGATGTAGAGATAAACACAGATACTGTCTGTCTGTCTGTCTGTCTGACACACACACACACACACACACACACACACACACACACACACACACACACAGATAAACACAGATGCTCTCTGTCTGTCTGCACGCACGCACGCACGCACACGCACACACACACACACACACACACACACACACACACACACACACACACACACACACACACACACACACACACACACACACACACACACACACACACACGCGGTCTATAAATAAACCATGACAAACATCACAGATCTTTAGACAGCAGCCTAATTGTATTGAGTTAATGCTCCATGAATCATTTGGGTAGAAAAATGTAAGGATGGAAAGAGAGATGCTTTCATCACAGACATCAGTGAAGGTTTATCCATCCGCCTAAAAGTAATAAATAAATAAAAAACACTTCAAAGAGTTCATATTTTATGCCAGCAACACAAGCCTCATACTTGGGTTTTGATCTGCAGTGACTGCCCCAAAAAATATTTTCTTATTTTATTTTTAAAACTTCTTAACCCAACAAAACCAGGAAAGCCTCTATATATATATACACACACATTAGTATACATATATATATATTAGTTTTTGGAAAACTAAGAAGAAGTGGCTCTCAAAAATAGAAGATCTACAAGCTCACGGCACGCCACTTTGCGCCATGCTGCAAGCTTGTACATCTGCTATTTTTGAACATTTTTTTAAAATCGTGAAATTGTCAAGGGCCAAATACATATCATTTTGGGGGTCCTTGGCACAAAAAAGTTTGAGAACTACTGATTTAGAATTGGTTTTTGTAGAATCGGCCTCCGGTCTTAATGGGTTAATCACGTTACGCACGCACGCACGCACGCACGCACGCACGCGCGCACGCACGCACGCACACACACACACACGCACACACACACACACACACACACACACACACACACACACACACACACACACACACACACACACACAGTGTAAATAATACAATACAGCGTGGATAGTATCAGTATTAAGGGATCAGTAACTAAGGCTCTATGGGTTCAAAACAATCACATCACTGAGTACAATCTATGGAGGTTTTTGTAATTAACAAATATAATAAAATAGATGCTTGAAAATATTTCAATTTGGGAATTCAAGTAGTCTAGTGGGAAGAAGGGGGTATCATCATGCACCCCCTGGAAATATACTTCTAATCAGGTGTTTGTAGATTGGTAGAAATGTGTGCAAAATAATGAGCTATGTCAAAACATCCCATGTACAATATGCATATGACATGCAAATTGGTGCCACCATTATCGAAAAGTCGATGTTCTCTATATCTCAGCCAGTAAGTGAACAAATAAGGTGTGTAGACCTATGTTCTGAGGGTCAAGGATCTCAATGAAACTATACTTAAAGTGATCACATGTATACCTGTGACATGTGATCCAATGCAAATGAGTGCTGCCATTACCATATAATCATTTTTTTTTTACCATTTATTATTACGCCAACTGTTTTAGCCATCTGCTAAATAATTGCTCAACAATAACTTTCTTCACCAATGTGTTCATAAAGGTGTCTACACCTCTCAATTAGTTCCAACCCACTCCTCTGGGAAACTTTGTGGAAGCCAATCAAAGTTGAGAAGGCTTGGTGTGGAAATATAAAATATATAAATTGGCCAATATGCACTTGTGGGATGTCTATCTAGGGGTTTGTGGGGGTGCTGAATGCATTCCAACCATTACTTTTTAGTAACAATGACTCCCTGGCCTTATAACATAGCTCATCATTTTGATTAAAGAAAAAACATTCCAATCTAGAAACCTTTTCTATTTTTTTGTAAAGATACATTTTTGTAAAGATACATTTTTGTAAAGATTTATTTTTGTAAAGATTTATTTTTGTAAAGATTAAGATTTATTTTTGTAAAGATGTATTTTTGTAAAGATGTATTTTTGTAAAGATTTATTTTTGTAAAGATTTATTTTTGTAAAGACTTATTTTTGTAAAGATTTATTTTTGTAAAGATTTATTTTTGTAAAGATCTATTTTTGGGCTTTTATGCCTTTTATGCCTTTATGGATAGGATAGCAGGCGGTCAGGAAATGGGGAGAGAGAGATGGGGAGTGTCATGCAGCAAAGGCCGTCAAGATCGGGACCTGAACCCGCAACGCGCTGTCAGGCTACATTGAGCCTAGGTGCCTTGCCAGTGGTCCAGGCCCAATATAGAAACTTTGATTAGAAGTATATTTCCAGGGGTGCATCGAGAGCATCTTCCCAGTCTGCTAAAAGCCTTGTATTTGTAAAGACATATTTGTGGCGACGGGCAAAACTTTGTTCATTGTCGTCACAAGGTGGTAAGACTACTTTAGCTGTTTTTGAATTTGAATCCTGAAAAGTAACAGTTTTGGACATATGAGGTTTCCAGCCGACAAAGACGACTTATAAAATTGTGGCGGGCGATGTCTGTGGCAGGCGCACAGACATGCCCATAATATACAGACTGGATAATGCCTTAAGTTAGCCTAAATTGGCAAATGATACGCCCATATATGGACTGGACCCATGCCAGACATGAGCGCAAATCGACTCAATATTAGGCAAACGGCTACATCCAGATATGAACATGCCTGACATCACAGTATATACATCGGCGTTGTTATAGGCAACAACGGTCAGACCAGAGCTGAATCAGCGAGAGAGAGAGAGAGAGAGAGAGGGGGGGGGGGGGGGATAGCGGGAAAGGGAGGGAAGGGTGGGAGGTTGTGTGTGATCTCAGACCAGTGTATGAGAGAAAGATAGAGAGAGAGAGGGAAGGGGAGAGAGTAGTCTCGCATAGCCAAACAACTATTCCACAATCTCCGAATGCTAGAGTCTGGAACTACACCTCCTGAATGTTATATAGAGTCTGGAACTACACCTCCTGAATGTTATATAGAGTCTGGAACTACACCTCCTGAATGTTAGTCTGGAACTACACCTCCTGAATGTTATATAGAGTCTGGAACTACACCTCCTGAATGTTATATAGAGTCTGGAACTACACCTCCTGAATGCTGTATAGAGTCTGGAACTACACCTCCTGAATGTTATATAGAGTCTGGAACTACACCTCCTGAATGTTATATAGAGTCTGGAACTACACCTCCTGAATGTTATATAGAGTCTGGAACTACACCTCCTGAATGTTATATAGAGTCTGGAACTACACCTCCTGAATGCTGTATAGAGTCTGGAACTACACCTCCTGAATGCTGTATAGAGTCTGGAACTACACCTCCTGAATGTTATATAGAGTCTGGAACTACACCTCCTGAATGCTGTATAGAGTCTGGAACTACACCTCCTGAATGCTGTATAGAGTCTGGAACTACACCTCCTGAATGCTAGAGTCTGGAAGCATTTGAACATTGTGGGAGGGAACAGTCTGGCTGGCGAGACAAGGGGGGAGAGAGGGAGAGAGGGGGAGGGAGCCTATTTCATCCACACAATAACCCAGCCTAATGCTGGGCACAGGAATCTGAACACGCTGATCAATGCAACGCAAAGCGATGCGTTGCCAGCGCAATAAACCCCAAAGTGTTATCAAGCTTCTAAGTTATATCACTGAAATGTTAAATTATACACTTATATGGATTTGAGATGAAGGTCTGCATCGAACTTGTTAGTTGAATCACATTCAGTCACAATCAAAGGCATTTCACTTTCTCATTTTTACAGGACATGTCAAATACTAGACAAGTCTGAAACATTCTCTTTGTAGATGTGGATGCTCTTTGTATTCGACAACCGTCAACGTATCATGTTCAGTGCGTATGGCATCATACACACATCTGTTTAAACATACATTACAAATCTGTCTTTCATTTTTCAAAGAGAAATAAAAAATAAAAGGAAATCACTAAATCAGAGTGAATCTCTGAAAGCTAAGTTGCCTTGTGAGTATTAATATAAACTGAACCTACTATTACAAATCAGAACATACAATATAACAATCTTGAACATGAAGCACTTCATAATATCCATAACTATAACCATAGTATTTCAACAATGGAATTCTTTACAATGATATTAAATATCTGTAATTTATTCTCTTTTTTTTGTGTAAGCAATATTCTTTTTTTCTACTTTAGTGATTTACACAACATCAGATGAGAATGGACTGGCTGGTGGATAGGAGAGAATGCCTGTGCCGATCATAGCGTATGTATTTAGAATGCTAGTCTCAATGGATACAGGATGAGTGGGAACTTCCATGTTAAATTGGCTTTGAAAAATGCTCTTAAAGGAGAATTCCGCCCGAAGTTTTTCTTACCTTTTATATGATATTATGATATCCTAGGGACGAGTGTTACAGTAGAAACAAATCATAAGTCCATCCCAAGTCGACCGCAGCTAAAAACTTGAGTCTAGATAACGTATTTTAATAGATTTTTTAAAAAATTTTTTTTTAGATCTAACGTTGTTATGGATAGAAAACCCTCCACAATGTTTTTGTCCCAAATGGGCAGCCGTAGTGTTGACAAAGTGACGTGGATCATGACGTCACAGACGAAATCTCGTCTTGCGAGACTTCCGGAGAGGCACATACTGTATCCAACATAAACACTGTGGAGTGTTTTCTGTCCATAAGGACAAAAAAAACCCACAAAAAGCAATTGAAATAGGTGATCTAGTGCAATTCCCTATAGGCTCGGGTTTTTAGCTGCGGTCGACTCGGGATGGAGTTATGATTTATTTCTACATTTTGGAAAGAATAGCCAATTTTACATGGAGGTGCCCGCTCTCCCTGTTACTGTCTCAATAAACTGTCTCAATAAAAGGAACCTGGATGTTTTGAACAATGGAATACAAGCACAGACATAGAGGGACATAGAGGCCAAGACTCGAAGACTGGACAGAAACAACCATTGTCCTATAGAAATAGTAAAATTATTGCAGTTCTTTACTTCTAGGCTTCTATGCTCAGAGATAATGATAAAAAGCAGGAATCACATCATCTTGGTCGGTTGGTCGTCTCACGGTCTGTGTTCATGATGACGTCCATTGATCGCAGTGTTGGCGGCAAATATATATCGAATACCCGCTTTTTGTTAGGAAGCAACTCCTTCCTTCCGAGTAGTTGGTTCATCCTTAATACAATGGAGTGGCAGTCCCCACCGGCCTTGAAAATCATCCCTCTGGCGTTTCCTTTCCTCCTGATATGTCACTACTATTTCACTTTACAAGTGACATAGTGTATCGGTCAGCTGGCTCCACAAGTCCTGCTGCTATCCACAGGTTTCTTGGGCAGCTAATGGTGGAAAAGGAGTGTGTGTGAATTATGGGCATCACTTCCTGTTGTCAGTTATTTAATGCATTTGAGGGATCAAATCAGTCAGTCAACAATGATGTGGGAGAGAACACAAGCTGGCAGAAATCACAAAGGGTCTTATTAGTCTGCCTACAAGATCTCCCTCCACACAGCTGATTCAAATGAATGATCGACGCTTATCATTATCAAGCGCTGAAGTCACTGAACAAGCATTATTACACGGCTTGGTTGAATGCTTGATTCTGATTGGTCAATCGCTGACTTCAGCGGTGTGATATTTCTGGTTAATGACCTATGATAGCTCTATACAGACCTCTGTCTAATCAAAGACTCACAGTGTCATCTACAACTAAACGTTGCTCTCAAGAATGTTTTTGAAAACATTTGAAGCGAGAAATAGACGATGCAATAACCGAACATTGATTCTATTTATCAACACTTCCTTGTTTTCCGAGGCGACCGTGGACTTAATACTGGAATACTTTCATTACCGTAAGCAAGGAAATACTTATAAGCGGGATAATTGACGAGTCGCCGCGCCGGTAGTTGTTTATGAATAACCCCCTTCAGGATCACTAGACACCTCGGCTTCGCCTTGGTTGTTAATCATCCTGTCAGGTGTTATTTCTCAACAACTACCGACGCTGCGACAATTATCCTTTACTCATTTAATCCCCATACAGAGTCTCAGGTGTCACAGCAGCAACAGCAGCCAGTCAGAACGAAACACAGGACAGGCGTTACTGTAGGCTACAGCCAGAGCAAGTGTCTTTAATTTGAATCAGCTGTGAGGAGGGAGATCTTGTACTGTAGGTAGGCCAGACCCTTTCTGATTTCTGTCAGGTTGTGTTCACACATTAGTGTTGACTGACAGGGATCACTCAGATGAATTGAATGACTGACAACAGGAAGTGACGCCCATAATTCACGCAAGGCCTCATCATGACACTGGAAACTCGTGTCCAATCACAGGGCTTGCTTCCTGTTGGACCCTACAGAGCTATTTGTTCAACAACAGGGTGTAAACATACACACACACACAGAGGCTTCTTTGAATACGTCACACTGGTTCTCAGCATCATGACCGGCGGGAACCACCAGGGGGGGTCGGTCTCCCAAGACCAAAGCGGGTCCATTTGGTTCCATTTGTACGCTCTCTCAGAGTTAAATGAACACAGACATTTTACAGTGTATATCGGGGTTCCCAAGTAGTAGTACAGTGTGTCCCAAGTCTCTGCGACATACTAGCGTTGTGTAGCCTACTTGTACATCAAGCTGCCTCACGCTACTGAAACAGGAGATAGCAGAGCCATAGAAGGACAGTTGTGTCACCTCTGTTCACTTCATCAGGCCAGGTCTTCTACAGAGCCTTCTATTGGCCAATAGTGACAAAGCCCTTGAACCGGAAATTTACGGAATGCATTGGAGTCTATGAGCGTTTGTCACTATTTCGAGTTTACATGAACCACGTGACCGGTGCTGTTTCTGCCCCCTAGTTGACGTAACTCTCCAATAGATGACTCTGGGAGATAGGCTCCTCCTCCCTAAGGGCCCTAAGGCTCATCAAGGGCTTACTTGGGGTTTCCCAAAGAAAAAAAAGGTTCCATTTGTACCCTCTCAGAGTTAGTCCCAGACAGTCCATTTGCTTCCACTTGTTGTACCTTCTCAGAGTTACAGGTATACAACCCTTTAAAAGCTCTTCTTTTGGACCCCTCGGTGGCCCCCACACCCCCATCCTCCCCCCCTCCTCCTCGGATTCGAACGTAGAGAAGCCGTGCATCATCATTACGACATGGCTCTTCTAGAGCC
>NC_137612.1:14288947-14343947 GCF_963280865.1 Gymnoscopelus braueri
TCTGGGCAGGTTGTGCTCCATCACGGCCAGGAGGAGGCGGCCGGACAACGTGATGTTGTCCTGCAGGCCGCCGCCCCCCTCGCCGCTGCCGCCGGGGGAGGGGACAGGGGGAGGCAGCGGCGCCACAAACAGCCTCAGCTCGTATTTGGCCCGGATCCACGCTTCACGCTCCTCTCTGAAACAGCAAAAAATATATAATAAAAACAACAAAATAAAATTGTTAGGGTTTGACTAGAGGACAAGGAATACTGTATGACAGGGGTCTTCAACAGGGGGTCAGGGACAGCTAGGGGGGCCGCCACATCTTTACTATATATTTTTTAAATAATAATAACTTGAATGTATATACTGTAGTGCCTTTCAGAAACCCAAGGACACTTTACAATACAAAAAATTCACAAACTATTTGCCAAAAGCCTGAGTAAACAAGTGTCTCTTCAGTTTGGACTTGAAAGAGTCCAAAGACTTTTACGTTAACCACTTGAACCCTCACGTCCACATTCTGGGGGGAACATTAGCCGAAAATGCGACACGTTGTGAGCTTGTAGATCTGCTATTTTCGTGACGTGTGTGTGTGTATAGGGAATAATTATGGTATATGCCCTCCTGCCCGAAAAAAAACTAGAACACACCACTGGTACAGTCATATAATGTACCCATGTATAGCTCACAAGGCATCACACCGCGTTGTAGATCAGTTACATTAGCTACTAGTGAAAACAAAACAAAACAACTCAAAAATCAGGCTGTCTATAAGAGGGTCTTACCGCGTGGCATCAGGCAGTGGTTTGTGGTGTCTATAAGAGGGTCTTACCGTGTGGCATCGGGCAGTGGTTTGTGGTGTCTATAAGAGGGTCTTACCGTGTGGCATCGGGCAGTGGTTTGTGGTGTCTATAAGAGGGTCTTACCGTGTGGCATCGGGCAGTGGTTTGTGGTGTCTATAAGAGGGTCTTACCGTGTGGCATCGGGCAGTGGTTTGTGGTGTCTATAAGAGGGTCTTACCGTGTGGCATCGGGTAGTGGTTTGTGGTGTCTATAAGAGGGTCTTACCGTGTGGCATCGGGCAGTGGTTTGTGGTGTCTATAAGAGGGTCTTACCGTGTGGCATCGGGCTGTGGTTTGTGGTGTCTAAGAGGGTCTTACCGTGTGGCATCGGGCAGTGGTTTGTGGTGTCTATAAGAGGGTCTTACCGTGTGGCATCGGGCAGTGGTTTGTGGTGTCTATAAGAGGGTCTTACCGTGTGGCATCGGGCAGTGGTTTGTGGTGTCTATAAGAGGGTCTTACCGTGTGGCATCGGGCAGTGGTTTGTGGTGTCTATAAGAGGGTCTTACCGTGTGGCATCGGGCAGTGGTTTGTGGTGTCTATAAGAGGGTCTTACCGTGTGGCATCGGGCAGTGGTTTGTGGTGCCCCATCGTGCGGCCCTCCCAGATACAGTTGACGGTGTGGTTGCCGATGGCGCTGAGGACCAGCAGCAGTTCCCTGGGCAGGTCGTCCAGGTCCAGGGAGCGGACGCGGGACAGGTGGGTCCCCAGGTTCCTGTGGATCCCAGAACACTCGATGCAGATCAGAGCCCCCAGGTTCAGGCTGGCCCAGGTGGGGTCTGGGAGAAGAGAGAAGCATCATACACAGTCCTACTGTTAGCTTTAATGTTATACAAAAGCAGTGGTGGAAAGTACATTTACTTAACTACTGTACTTGAGTACAATTTTATTTTAACTTCACTTGAGTATTTCTTCTCACTCCACTACTCAGAGGCACATATTGTACTTTTACTCCACAACATTTATTTGAAAACTTTAGTTACTAGTTACTTTGTAGATTTAGATTATTAATACAAAACATACATTAACCACTTCAGCCCTATATACATTTGGGCAAATAAAAAATCGCAGATCTACAAGCTGTGAGATTGTAGGTCTGCTATTTTCAAAAGATTTGTATACATTTGAAAACTTGAAATGGTGCATTCTGCATAATGAGTACTTTTACTTTTGGTACTTTAAGTACATTTTGATGCCAATACTTTTGTACTTTTACTCAAGTACATTTTGAATTCCGGACTTTTACTTGTAACAGAGTATTTCTATATTGCCGTATTGATACCTTTACTGAAGTAAAGAATTTGAGTACTTTTTCCACCACTGTCCAAAAGTAGATTAAAGGTAGGGTAAGTGCTATTTTTTTTTTGTTAAAACGAGTATTAAATTGCTTCATATTCTGATAGTACTCATTGATATACTGAAGAGTGTTTGTTCATAACAGAGGTCTCCCTCGTCCCTCCAGCTCTTGATTAAACAGAAATTGCATTTTCAGGTCGGGATACCAATTTTATCCAATCAGCAGAGAGAACACAGGAGGAAGGACACAGGATGGAAGTGATGACACAAAGAAATTGGAGTTGAAACACTATACAATTGAATAAATTGGTAGGCTACTTTCTCCTGATTGGCTGAAGATTTGCCACCCACCTGAAAATGTATTTTCTGTTTATTAAAGATATGGAGAGACGTGGAGACTCCTGTTACTGAACAAACACTCTACAACAATGACTATGACAATATAGAGCTTTAACCTTTTATCAAAAAGCCTTTTGTTTAAACCAAAAAATATCACTTACCCTACCTTTAAGGACATACACTACAATCCTCATTGTTGGTTTAAAGGTACAGTAGGGTAAGTGATTTATTTTGTTTCGTTACATTTGTGTTAAATAGCTCTATATTCTCTCATACAACTGAGTCATACAGGGTAAACAAGTGAAATTGGAAGTAATGACACAAAGAAATGGAGCAGATTTCTTTTGGGAATTGGAACACTATAAAAATGAAGCTGATAAATGGGCACTCTCTCCTGATTGGATTTAATTGGCAACTCGCTTTAAAATGTATTTTATGTTCATTAAAGAGCTGGAGAGAGGGGGGAAGCCCTGTTACTGAACACTATTGCAATGACTACTATCACTATTTGCTTTAATCATAAACTATCACTTACAGTACCTTTAATAAACACTGACTGTCTATTTACAGTTCCTGACTATCCTCTTACTTGTTCTTTGGTTTAAAACAAAGGAAGCTAAACCCAGCAATGATGACTTTCAGGACAAAATAGTTATTTTCGCTCAATTCTTTCCCTCTGCTCTCATGGTGAGAGAGTCACTATCCCCGTGATGATCCAATGGCTGTAGTTAAATATTATGCAAAATATCTTTTCAGCAGATGTCTTACACAAAGATAAAGAAGTAATGTGTTCCCAATTGCAAAAGTTTGAACTGTTTTGAATGAAACCACTGGCTTTCATCTTCTCCCAAATGGCAGCTCTTGCTCCCTTTATCTCAATTTTAATTGGTCACTTCAAACGTCAAATTAACACATCGGAAAACTTTTTTTTTTTTTAAGAAAAAAGGATATGACAGGCTTGTTGAAAGATGGTCCTAATAAGAATTTCACTGTAGTATCAAGACCATCTCTCCACTCTGAACATATTCCATATGGACAGGGAATGCCTACAACGGTCTAATGCTGTGGTGCCTAATTGTAGATGTGTTCTTACATTTGAATAAAAGCATTCATCATTTAGTTATTATGATGATCAGTGCAGCTCATTTTGGTTCCCCTTCCGCACTGTGGTGCTGTGAGAAAGACCGTCTTAGCGGCTGGAAACAGTACAGAGTCAGAGGCACTGTATGGGGCAACCAAATGGCATATTTATTCACCAACATGTAGCAAACATAACAAGGACATTAGCTGATGCACCCCATCATGGTGGTTTCCAGCTTCTCATCCTCAGCTCTCCCTCCATTGACCTGGCAGCAGCATTTTATACCCAGGGGCGTTCTAAAACATATAAATACCTAACTAAACATACAATAAATACTTAAATACCCCTAACCCCCACAAGTATTAACAATCTCCCTGAACTACACAAGTTATAGCAATTCCTTCTTCGCACCACAACGTAAATTAGCAATTACCACAAGCACATCATAACCCCCCCTCTGATATCCTGATATGGTCCAGCCCAATCATGCTGGAAACACACAACAGGTACTGTTACGCATCCAATCAAACTTAACAATCACACACTATTGCACTTCTCTATGGCACTCTAAACATTACACTTGCTGAATCATGATTCACCAACACCAAACATTTTAACAATAAAATCATGACTGTGCAAAATCTAGCTGTGCAAATTAAAGTGCAAATATGCTATACAGCATGACTCAACAAATAAGGGTTACATCAAATGTGCAAGCATAGGTACAGTGGTGGAAAAAGTACTGAAGTGTTTTACTTAAGTAAAAGTATCAATACTGCAATGTAGAAGTACTCTGTTACAAGTAAAAGTCTGGAATTCAAAATTTACTTGAGTACAAGTACAAAAGTATTGGTATCAAAATGTACTTAAAGTACCAAAAGTAAATTGTTTGAAAATAGCAGATCTACAAGCTCACAACGCGTCGCGATTGTGAGCTTGTAGATCTGCTATTTTCAAATAGCCAGTGTATAAAACAGGGCTAAAGTGGTTAATGTATGTTTTATAATGCAATGTATCTATATCTGCAAAGTAACTAGTAACTAAAGTTTTCAAATAATTGTAGTGGAGTAAAAGTACAATATTTACCTCTGAGATGTGTGGAGTAGAATTAAAAGTATTGAAAATTGGAAATACTCCACTAAAGCAAAAAATACCTAAAAACTTTACTTAAGTACAGTACTTAAGTAAATGTACTTAGTTACTTTACACCACTGGTTACAGGTGCCCTACGCGCAGTGCGTGGTGTGTGGCGTGTGCCTAGCGGCGGTCGTGGGAAGAGAACAATTAGACCAACGTAGCCACAGCGTATCCACTCACTAGGAGGAGTGGGCGTCTTTCTTTGGCAGTCTCCCCAGATTGCTGCGGAGTCGAACTTAACCACTTAAACCCTATAATATACTTCATTGACCGGAGGAGTCCCCCAGGGGCCAATACTAGGCCCCCCTCCTTTTTTTCCCCTCTGCACCAAATATCCACAAGTAAGACGCGCGAACGCTGGAAGCGAACGCAGCTCGAAAATATTGTGTATTTACGGACTTGTAATCCGTGTTATTTCACCGTGATGTGGAGAGAACATTGTGTGTGTGTGTGTGTGTGTGTGTGTGTGTGTGTGTGTGTGTGTGTGTGTGTGTGTGTGTGTGTGTGTGTGTGTGTGTGTGTGTGTGTGTGTGTGTGTGTGGCAGGCTGGTGTGCATTGTCTAAATTCCTGCACTCTGGCGCACTCTGGAGGCTGCTTACAGGCAGTGCACGCATGTGAGTCACATGGGCCACATGAGCCAATGAGAGCATGAACACAGACATAATCGCAGACAGACAGACACACACACACACACACACACAACCTGAGCAGGGTTACATAGTAAGCTCCACTAAGCCGCGCCTCCTTCCGCGTTCGCAAAAAACAGCCGATCTACAAGCTCACACCGCGTCACTGTGTCATCTCTTGCACTCATCTCTCGGTTTGAATTCGACCATGTTGGCTCCTGAGCTTTGTATTATTCCTCTCTTTACGAGAGAGTGAAGGAGCGGAAGGACAGCAGTCACCGTTATTGACGGTTATGCCATAACAACGCATAAGGCCACATATAATAAGGCCTTCACTGTGATATGAAAGGGAATGCGAGCACTCATCTCAAACAGTATTCGCTTACGACTCAGAATGGGTTCCACTAAAACTAAAACATCACCAGCACACTCACTTAAAGCAGCAAACGGACACGTTTCGGGGCGGAGCCTTCGTCCGGCCGAAATTAGTCTGTTTGTCGCTTGCCATGACTGAAAATAAAAGAACCTACCGTAAGTTAAGCTGGTGATCTTTTTGATTGACCTTCACTGTGATAGCCTACACAGGCATGTATTACTGACATGGGTCCTCTGGCGGGACCAGAGTATCTCCCGTTTCCGTTACAGTAGCTTTGCATCTTGAGGGGCTGATGGCCTCCCAGGCTCCCACTCTTATGGAGGGGAGAGATAGTCTTGATACGATAAAGACAGAGTGGAGAGATAGTCTCTATGTCTATACGATAGAGAGAGTGGAGAGATAGTCTCTGTCTATACAATAGAGAGAGTGGAGAAATAGTCTCTGTCTATACAATAGAGAGAGTGGAGAAATAGTCTCTGTCTATACAATAGAGAGAGTGGAGAAATAGACTCTGTCTATACGATAGAGAGAGTGGAGAAATAGTCTCTGTCTATACGATAGAGAGAGTGGAGAAATAGTCTCTGTCTATACGATAGAGAGAGTGGAGAAATAGACTCTGTCTATACGATAGAGAGAGTGGAGAAATAGACTCTGTCTATACGATAGAGAGAGAGTGGAGAAATAGTCTCTGTCTATACGATAGAGAGAGTGGAGAAATAGACTCTGTCTATACGATAGAGAGAGTGGAGAAATAGTCTCTGTCTATACGATAGAGAGAGAGTGGAGAAATAGTCTCTGTCTATACGATAGAGAGAGTGGAGAAATAGTCTCTGTCTATACAATAGAGAGAGTGGAGAAATAGTCTCTGTCTACGATAGAGAGAGAGAGTGGAGAAATAGTCTCTGTCTATACGATGGAGAGAGTGGAGAAATAGTCTCTGTCTATACAATAGAGAGAGTGGAGAAATAGTCTCTGTCTATACGATAGAGAGAGAGAGTGGAGAAATAGTCTCTGTCTATACGATAGAGAGAGTGGAGAAATAGACTCTGTCTATACGATAGAGAGAGTGGAGAAATAGTCTCTGTCTATACGATAGAGAGAGTGGAGAAATAGACTCTGTCTATACGATAGAGAGAGTGGAGAAATAGTCTCTGTCTATACAATAGAGAGAGTGGAGAAATAGTCTCTGTCTATACGATAGAGAGAGAGTGGAGAAATAGTCTCTGTCTATACGATAGAGAGAGTGGAGAAATAGTCTCTGTCTATACAATAGAGAGAGTGGAGAAATAGTCTCTGTCTATACAATAGAGAGAGTGGAGAAATAGTCTCTGTCTATACAATAGAGAGAGAGTGGAGAAATAGTCTCTGTCTCTATACGATAGAGAGAGTGGAGAAATAGTCTCTGTCTATACAATAGAGAGAGTGGAGAAATAGTCTCTGTCTATACAATAGAGAGAGTGGAGAAATAGTCTCTGTCTATACGATAGAGAGAGTGGAGAGATAGTCTCTATCTATACGATGGAGAGAGTGGAGAAATATGATGGAGAACATTCGGTCATGTTTTGTTCACCTTTGTTCTCTCCAGCTCCAGGCTTTGCCTGGAGGCTTTTTCTGAACACATTTAAGCACCTGGTACCACAACAACACAGGTGCTTCATAGAGCACTAATCAAGGTTGAAGCTTGAAGAGCATCCACGTCACCTGAGACCTGACCCAAGGTCAGAATATGTTACGGAGTGGAGAGATAGTCATTTCACTCAGAGAACAAAGGTTACAATGTAACCCAACAATCTAGGCAATAAACCAAAAATATAAATGCTGCAGGACAGTGGTTCTCAACCAGTGGTCCGGGGACCACCAGTGGTCCTTGAGGGGGTTCCAGGTGGTCCCCAGCTAAATGATGGAGAGTTGGTAACCAAATGGACCCTTATAGATCTTTAACTCTTGAGAGCGTAAAATAAAACCAAATGGACCCTTATATAACTCTTGAGAGCGTAAAATAAAACCAAATGGACCCTTATAGATCTTTAACTCTTACGGGTCCATTTGGTTTCATTTTACGCTCTCAGTAAAATTATTGTTAAACATCTGCATTACTTAATTAAAGAATTGTTATTTTGATCGACGTTTGCCTGTTATCTCTCCTATGGAACCAACATCAATACAGCATGGAATTTTGACAAAATCTTATCCAACGACAACAAATTATTCTAAGTCTTGGGTCTGAGCGTCTAAATGACATCAAATGGTGGTTCGTGGCTGAAATGCAGAATAAATAATGAACCTTGATATGAAAAGGTTTGAAAACCACTGCTCTAGGAGAAAGGCAGTAAAATAACTTAAATAATGTGTTACTCACTCGGCGCTTCACAGTCCACACAGAAGTTGTTCCCCTTGGCGTTCCGGATGGCCTGTAGAGCCACCGCTTCAGTCTGGCTGTTCTTGCACGCCTGTAACACATGATGATTCAAGTTGCTTTAACACATTTATTTATTTTATTCTAAAATTATTCTTTATTTTTTGGGTTTTTCCGTTTTTCCGTTCTTCACAAAGAACCAGGAGTTAACACGATCCAAAGATTTGCTGCTACATTCACTTCAATGAGAAATATTTCAAATTTTTCCTATATTTTACTATGTATTTTTGAGTGAAAGAGATGAAATCGTTAAAAATGCTGGCAGAGGCTGCAAACTGTTTTAGAAAACCCCTGGCAGTGTAAGTGTAGGATAAACCCCTTGAGATGTACCATCTCGTTTTCCAGGGGGTCCCAACATAAATACATGTCATAGTCGTTACATGTATACAGAGTAGACAAAAACTAAAACAAATCATATATAATGTACATGGCAGTACCTACATACAAAAAACACATACACCATTGCAAACCTTGAAAAACATCACAGCCTTATAGGATGGCATAACATCCAGTAATAGAACACATTTTACGACGCTATGTTCAATACAAAAATAATATGATGAAATAATATAGTATGATGGCATGATGATATGATGGCAGGTTTTACCAATAACAAGAACATACAACTTCAGAGTAAGAAGACTAGGTATGGGAATGTTGATGAAAGTATAAAATAGGGTTAAAGTGGTTAAACAGACAAAAAAAAAGGATGCTAAATTGGCAAATTTTGGCGGGGAACCCTTGGAACCCACCACCACCAACCACTGCTCTATAATAGGTAAAGACAGGCATGTGATGGTGAACATTACATTACATTACATTACATTACATTACATTACATTACATTACAGTCATTTAGCAGACGCTTTTATCCAAAGCGACTTACAATAAGTGCATTCAACATAGGTAGGGAACGAAACTACTAATCACCAGAAGTCTTAAGTGCATTTCCTGCAAAAACAAGCAACCAAGAGTATACCAAGCGCTAAGGTAAAAGTGCAATATATCAGCTACCTACTTTCTTAAACAGATGAGACAAAATAGCAAAATCAAATGAGCACGAGCTAAAACAAATAAGTGTATCGACTAAACAAGATCCAATAAATCAATACAAAATAAAACAAGAGTTCGTACAACTAGTTAACAACAAGTAGGCCAGGCAAAGAGGAAGGGTAGTGTTTCCTGAAGAGGTGGGTTTTCAGCCTGCGGCGAAAGGTGGGCAGTGACTCTGCTGTCCTGACATCAGTGGTAACATGACCAGCACACTGCAATCATTCAAACTCAAGTCGCAAAGCCTATGACCTGCTCCACTTCATGCAGGTGAAGAGGATCTTGGCTGCAGCCTGTGAGGTGCTTTGCTGATCTTGCATCACTTGAGCCTGTAATTGCATACGTGAGGAGCCGCGCCCATTTGGCCATGAAGTGATGCATGTGGACTGGAGTACATCCAAGCAGGCACGTGCACACATAGACATCAAAGGGGGCATTGAGCCCCCTGCCCTTTTACCCCGTCTGTAAGAAAACTGCCCTCTCCAGACCATGAATGCAGCATTTACTATGGTGAAAGAAATGTAAACGCCTCCCCCTTTCCATGCCGTACCCTGAAGGCAGCGTTCAGGAGAAATGCCTTTTTCCGAACTTGAACGCAGCATTTTGCGTTGAAAGAATTTGTCCTCTGTGTAGAAATCCATGAGCTTGTAGATCCGCTATTTTTTTCAGCCCCTGCCTCTCTAACATTCTCTGCACGTCCCTGCATCCAAGTCTTTGCAGACAAGATGGGACTTTAGGGTCCCTGGGTACTCTACAATGTTGTTCACCAGGGTGGTACTGTACTGTAGCAATCTCTCTGTCGTCACTCCCGGAAACATAAAGATCCTGCGACTACAATTTTTCACTGACAATAACTAAATAAAAAATAAGCTATGGTGACTAAAACTAAATATATTGACAATTTTGTCAACAAATAAAAATTAGACTTTAATGTTAGGGAGAGACTAGTGGAGAAGAGATCCAGTAGAACTAAAAGACGAGACATTGTATGTTTGGTTGCGCTCGGGTGTTGTGCTCAACGAGTTGTGAGCTTGTAGATCGGCTATTTTCAGCATGCAACTAAGTGTAAAATCACGACACCATCAAGGCACCGCCAAGATACATTTTAGTCGACTAAATCAACTGTAGATTTAGTCGACTAAAACTAGACCAAAACTAAAACATTTCAGATGACTAAAATATGACTAAAACTAAATGGAATTTTATTCAAAAGACTATGACTAAAAATAAATCAAAATTTTGCTGTCAAAATCAACACTGCTGTGACCATCTCATCACCATGGTATGGATAGACACAGAGAAGGTGCTGACACACATGTCGCCTCATTCAGCAGCTACAGAGTGCGGGGTCGCGGCGCGAAAATAGCAGGCAGAAAGCGTGTAGGGTTATATTTGTGATGATACTGAATGTTAGGTGCTATTTTTTATATGTTGATGAATTGAATACCTACAGTAGGACCCCAATGGAAACAAGACGCAAGGACTTTTTTGGTGTTATCCTTTTAGACAGTGTTTGACTGTACTCGTGCTGTTTGACTGTACTCGTGCTGTTTTTACATTTCTGTCCAATAAAATATTCAATCAATCAATCAAGTCACCAGGTCATGGTATAGACATGGTATAGAGAAGGTGCTGACTGACACACATGTCGTCTCTCATAATTCAAGGTGAACTTTAAAAAAAAAAAAAGGAAATTTCCATCCCAACACAGCAGACCAGTGTCTGTGGAGCTTAGCTTGAATTCCCTCACAATGAAGGCATCCATCCATCACGCCCTCCCTCAGAGGATGGACCGGCTTTTTGTCAACCCTACACGCTTTCTGCCTGCTAGGCAGGCAAGTCCAGCTGATTCATCTCCAGACACTCCTGGGAATGCTGTGGGCTGCAGTGGGGGTGGTTGGTGGTTCCACAGGGCCTTATTATCAGGGTTCAGCCCCAGCAGAGAGGTGGCTGAATGCATTACACCTCCCAACATTTTTAAGACCTTTTTA
This sequence comes from Gymnoscopelus braueri, assembly GCF_963280865.1. Classification (NCBI taxonomy): domain Eukaryota; kingdom Metazoa; phylum Chordata; class Actinopteri; order Myctophiformes; family Myctophidae; genus Gymnoscopelus; species Gymnoscopelus braueri. The sequence continues at coordinate 14,300,081 of NC_137612.1, forward strand.
ATACCTCAAAAGAAAAATAGAAAAGAGAAAAAGAGCATAACTGCATCAAAAGTAATCAACAAACCCCCTATAGTAGCTCTGAGGACCCCCTAGGGGTCCCGGATCCCCTGCTGAAGACCCCTGAACTATACAATAAAAACTGGTGAAACATTGGCCAAATTGTCAAATAATTTAAGAAAGAGGCCAAAAATGTTATCTTGTTGTATTGTTAAATATTTATCTGTGGAACCGAGTCAAACTACATTTAATGCCTCAACTCCTACAATTCCAAGTGCTTGTCAGGGTGGGGGGTCCCCAGTTCCCCCTGTTCAAACGGGGTCCCCAGTTCAAATATGATTATTTTGGGGGGTTGCGGCCTGAAAAGGTTGAGAACCATTGGTATAAATAATAATATTATGAAGATTGAGATCTATTGGTTTTGCATTTAATGTGCAATTAATGCTTGTACCTGTATCCCCTTTATTGTCTCTTATGAAAATAAAAATAAAAAGTTATAACAAAAAATACTATACTATATACTAATATAATGAAACGGAAGCGGGGAGCTGGAGGCGTCACGTCCACTTTATCCTCTGATAATTTTCAGAGCTTCCGTTGTGCTCCAGACTGAATGACGGAAGCATGTGAACATTGTGGGAGACAACAGTCTGCTACTGATGTTCACAAACAGCTGCAACAGGAAATAAACTCTGACCCATTTAGAAGCTGAAACTATGGATTATTTTGTTAGCAAATTTTTCTATCGATTACTTTTTCAATTAATCCATTAAGACCAGGGAACGCGTCTGTGTCATTTTAAGATTTCTTTGGCTATTCAAAAATAGCAGATATACAAGCATATGAGCTTGTAGATCTAATTTTTTTTTAGAAAATTTGTGCAATTTGGCCGTCTAAATCCTACCAGTTTTTTTGAAAAAACGTATGTTGCTATAATAATATCAGTGGTTCTCAAACTTTTTCATGTCAACGACCCCCAAAATGTATTTGGCCACGGACCCCCATCTCAAAATGTTTTGTTCCAGGGACCCCCAGAAGCAAAGATTTGAGTTACAAATGTTGGCTTTAAAAAATATATATAAAAAAATTTGCACACATTTTCAAGATTTTTCTAAAAATAGCCAAAGAAATAAAAAATGACACAGATGCGTTCCCGGTCTTAAAGGGTTAATCTAATAATCGAGAGGCGCGGCTAATAATTTCGTATACCAACGAATCGATTGACCACGTCATTTCATACTTTTGTCACACAACAGTGTCATGCAATAATAGTGAGCATAGCAGATTTACAAGCTCACAACGCGTCGTAATGTGACGCGTTGTGAGCATGTAGATCTGCTATTTTCACTATTTATTTTTGTATTGAAACTTTCCGCTTTTTAAATAATGGATTAGTGTGATGAACTGTTCCTCCTCCACATTCATTCAGAACGGTGACTGTTGTCGAGGTCTTGTGAGGACAGCTTTCACCCCGTTTCCCTGGCAACAAGTTCCAACTGGCTACACACACAGACTGGAGGAAGATGTTTTTTTGTCTTTCTTTCTTTCTGCAAGAATATTTTCTAACCCATTAAGACCTGGAACGCATCTGTGTAACTTTTTCATTTGAGCTAAAAAACATTATTTTACACTTTAGCTATTCAAAAATAGCAGATCTACAAGCTCCGAGTGCCGCGCTACGAGCTTGTAGATCTGCTATTTTTCAAAAATCGTGAAAATGTGTGCAAATCTTTGAATATATATTCTTTTAAAGCAAACATTAACTCAAATCTTTGCTTCTGGGGGGTCCCTGGAACAAAATATTTTGAGATGGGAGTCCGCGGCGAAATTCATATCATTTTGGGGGTCCTTGACATGAAAAAGTTTGAAAACCACTGATATAGAAACATACGTTTTTCAGAAAACCGTTAGGATTTAGAAGACATTTTGCAGAATCGGAACCTCAGGCCCTTAATGGGCTAAAGAATTCTTGCCTTGACTTTGACACTGGATTGTGAGACAGAGCTGTAAAGGTCCTTTAGTTCACACTGAACTTTTAGTCTCGCGAGAGACTGTTGCTGTTGTCGGGCAGAAACCTCTTATCTCCACATGTTATAACTTTAGTTTTTTTTCCCGTAAATTAACGCCCCTACTTGATCATGCTACAGCGTCACACAAAAGCATCAAAAGTAGCAAATCTACAAGCTCGAAACGCGGCGCGAAGCGACACGTTTTGGGGCTTGTAGATCTGCTACTTTGACAATCTAGTGCAGTGGTTCTAAAACCTTTTCAGGCCGTGACCCCCTAAAATAATCATGTTTGAACTGGGGACCCCCCAAAATAATCATATTTGAACTGGGGACCCCCCACCCCACTTGGAATTGTAGGAGATGAGGCCTTACATTTTGTTTGACTCGGTTCCACAGATACAAATTGTGAAAATAGCCGATCTACAATCTCACAACGCCTCACAACGCGAGGCGTTGTGAGCTTGTAGATCGGCTATTTTCACAATGTTTGCCCTTTTCGTACATTATTTATATTATTATGCAATGTTTGACCAGTTTTATAGTATAGTTTGTTGATTACTTTTAATGCAGTAATGGTCTTTTTTCTTGGTATTAAAACGGTCTTAAAAGTCCTTAAATTGTCACCCCACTGTCACCTGGGGACCAGAACCAGTGTTCTAGTGAATGTCAGTATGTCACACGGTTAAAGGTCATTGGATTTAATATTTAAAACAAAGGGATATTTGACCTCTGTCAGAGGTAAGTGATTGTTTCCAAACGGCTCTATATTTACCGGTAAAGTTTTTACAACTAACCAACTGCTGCTATTAAAGGTCAAGTTTGTTTTTAGAACGATGTCTGGAGATTAACGTAAGTTTGGTTTGATCACAAAGTAGGCGAGTTATTGTTTGCTCTTGAAACTAATTATATTTTGAATTTTCATAATGATTAAATACAGTATAATCATATAACATCTCTGTCGGGGGGAAACCTCAAATGTCCAATACTGTTACTTTTCAGGATTCAAATAAAAAAAAAAAATAGCAAAAGTAGCAGATCTACAAGCTCGAAAACGTGGCGCTTGTAGATCTGCTACTTTTGATGCTTTTGTGTGACGCTGTAGGCTAGTATGTATGTGGGCCTTCACTTAATGCGGCCTGCAGGTTAATATGGGAATATTATTGATTTCAGCTGTTACAATTCTAAACACGCAAACATGAGACGCTTTGATTACTTCAGTCTATATTAGTAGCTTAATGACTAGTAGTAATACAATTATATTGTCTTTTTTATGTCCAATGTATTTGTATTTAAGTTCATAAAGTTAACATAAGTATAACTAAATGCATTTGAAATTAAATAAAAATGTTACTTTTCAGGATTCCAATTCAAAAATAGCAAAAATAAATCTGAATTCCAATTCAAAAGTAGCAAAAATAGCAGATCTACAAGCTCAAAACGGGTCGCAGTGCGACGCGGTTTGAGCTTGTAGATCTGCTATTTTTGCTACTTTTGTGTGACATAGAACGGCCCGACAGTATATGCAACGTGGCCCTCTGGAGTGAGTGTGGAAATATAGTGGCCCTCTCCATCATCAAAGTTGCATCACCCCTGCTGTAGTATGATCAAGTAGGGCGTTAATTTACCCCAAAAAAAACACAAAAAGCTAGGCCGACAGCAACGATACATATTAGTGTTGGTGGTGGTTAGTTTCTCTTGCCTTGTTCTTGTTGCTCTCACACAGCTGCAGGCTGGCCAGGATCTCGCTCTCGATGGCCTGGACCCAGGAGTCCCTCTCCTCCACGCTCAGGGCCTCAAAGTGCCACGTCTGACCCGTGCTGGACACCACTAGGAAGTCAAAGTTATCCTCGTCTGACAGAGAAAAGAAATATGGACAGACTATTTTATCACGGGTACATCGACGGTTAAATAAGAACCAAACAGACGAAAGCTCAGTCAGTGTGTTTTCTGTGTTTCTTGTCAGAGTGAATAATTATGTCAGGTAGTGGTGGATAATAATAATAATGATGATAATGCATTTTATTTATAGAGCACTTTACATTCTTGTGAATATCAGAGTGCTACAGGGTTTAAAAGCATGGCATAAAACAGCATTAGGCTAAACTAAAAGGTCAAATTAAAACTAGATAAAAAAAAGAAGGAAAAAAAAGGGCAAAGACAAAAAAAAAAAAAATTTAGAAAACGCTTTGTTAAAAAGGCATAGGTCTCCAAGCAGTACTGTGTACTTGATCACCCTATTTCATAAGTTGTTGTGGTACAATGGTGTTGTTTGGCAAAAATAGCAGAAGCTCAAAAGCTTCCAGATTGGCTATTTTACAGTAGCAATTCATTTTTTGGGACACTATGACAACTTTTGACTATTTTCGTCTATAATGACATGCCCAAAATAGGGATGGCAGGTAGAAAGTGTTAAGACTGTAGCGCTCGGGTGGCGCAGTGGTAAAGTCCCTGCCCACCACCATGGAGGTTGTGGGTTCGAATCCACCGTGCACGCATCCGGCTTTGTCGGGTGTCTATGCTAACACAATCGGCCCCGTGTTCAGGAGAGGGAAGCCGGACGGGGAGAGTGATATTTGTCACTGCATGTATTCCTATGGGCTGGGGGGGGGGGGGCACCTGTGAGCAGGGAGTGTTGGGCGGGAGGAGTAGGACGAAAGCACTATGTCCTCCCGGTGGGGGCTCCTCACTGGCAGGTGAGTCAGTAGGATATGACAGCAGTGACAACACAGAAATGTGTGTGAGGAGGAATTAATTGGCATAGCAACTACATTGGGGAGAAAAAGAGAGTCAAAACTATTGGCTACTCTAAATATAAAATAAAAAAGTATTAAGACATGTTTTTGCCACACTACATCATATGATCTTCTCACATCCCAAAAATGGGATTTAGGTTCAGGCAAAGTTTCCCATTATTGACAGTGTCCTCTGAACCTGTCCATTTAAGCCCCTGACAGCCTCCTGGGCACCAGGATGAGAAGGAGTGACTCCTGGGCACCAGGATGAGAGGGAGTGAAACCTAACTGTAACCGAACACGATGCAAGGTGTTGCTGAAAACAAACATGCTATACACAATAAAAGTAACAAAATGAAGATGCATGAGATCGCATGAATGGAGGTGAAAATCATTCACTTCATGGAGATAAATATTGTTGCTGTTGGGCAGAAACCTCCATATTTTAATTGTTTGTGTTTTTTTTCGTAAATTAACACCCTACTTCGTCACACAAAAGCATCAACAGTAGCAGATCTATAGTTCTCGCCCTGATGAAGACCGTAACCGGTCGAACATTTTGGCATTTTTATAGAATAAAACTAACTTCCTATCCTCTTATTTTTTAGTGCCTTCCTATGTGTCCATTTTAACCATGATAGATTCATTGAAAACACCCGTCCTTGGTTTTGGTGACTCATAATGCCCTCCTAATACATGAGGGGGCCATGATGTTTTTTCGATTATTTCTTTCATTCATTTTATTTTATTCTATTCTTTTATTGTATTAAATCTTTTTTCATTTTCTCAAATTATTTTTAAAAAGAAAAGAAAAAGATATTTGTAAAAACACGGCCCCCTCACGCATTCAGAAACCAGAACCAAGGACGGTTGGCCTTTGTGTTTTTTGGACTTCTGAGGTTTCCACCCAAACAGAGACAATATGGTTTACCATAAATGTACATGCTGCAACAATACCGTACCTCATTATGAACAGTGGCATATACTGTACAATGTAATGTGCTGCGTGACTGCGTCCACAACCACAGGTAAGCACAACAAAACAGCAAGGCAGGCAGACAGACATATATATACAGTATTGACGGTTTGCACATCATGGTCGGTGGGTTTAGTTTGAATGACGTCGGCTGACAGCTCAGCATTACCTGTCATGTTTGTTTTATTACCTGTCTTGTTTACGTTTCTTAAGCTACCGAAGCTTTTTAGCGTCCACATTTTACGCTTTGCTACGGGGGTTCAAGAGCAAAGAGAGAGAGAGAGAGAAAGAGAGAGGGGGGTAGAGAGAGGGGTAGAGAGACAGGGAAAGAGAGAGAGAGAGGGGGGGTAGAGAGAGAGGGGCAGAGAGACAGGGAAAGAGAGAGAGAGAGAGAGAGAGAGAGAGAGAGAGGGGGGGGTTTATACCAAGAGAATGCAAAACATTGAAATACTACTGTCAAGTGTTTCAAAAGTTTATACCAAGCTATAACCTTTCTCTGTATACTGTAAGTATTTCTGACAGAAAATGCCCAATTTTCATAGTTTCCTAAGATAGTCTCACAACGCCTTGCAGCGTGAGGTGCTGCTTGTAGATTAGCCCTAGAATGTCTGTGATCTTACATACATTTCATGTATTCCAAATACACAGCCGTAGATCGGTCCTATCCCCGCCCGGTTAGCAGACTGATCTCTGCGGCATAAATCTTCTCTGCACTGTGTGTGTAACTCACCCAATAATGAATTCCTAAGACTTGGAGTCAGATATTGTCCTCTAGTTTCATATCCATTTGAAAGTTCTGGCAGAAAACATGTGTTTAGTAAAATATCTCCGCTTTTCTACGAGCTGCACACGGACGACTCTCTGATTCTCTGTCGGCGACAGGGCCGGACCTGAAATGACTGCTGGACTGAACATTATGGAAACTTCCTTTGTGAACATAGATGTTGGGAAGCACAAACGTATGGGGCACTCAATTGACAGGTACGTTGTGATGTGGTGTGGGGGTAATTAATCACACCACCTGCCAAATGGTGTGCCCCATACATTTGTGCTTCCCAAAGGAAGTTTAGATATGTTCAGTCCTGCACTCATTTCTGGCCCCTCGCCTGGACAGAATGTTGTCCGTGTGCAGCTCGTGGAAAAGTGGAGATATTTTACTAAACACACGTTTTCTGCCAGAACTTTCAAATGGATATGAAACTAGAGGACAAGTCGCAGGAATTAATTATTGGGTGAGTACACACGCAAGCGCGACACATTTAAAGCGGCACCCAGATCAGTCTGCTAACCGGGCGAGGATAGGACCGATCTATGGCTGTGTATTTGGAATACATGAAATGTATGTAAGATCACTGACATTCTAGGGCTACTTGTAGATCTGCTATTTTTGGCTAAAGTTCTCCGCAGAATAGGGATGCTAGGGTTCAAGGTTAATGTAATCTGCGCCCTTCTAGTTGTATTATATTCAAAACAATACTTTATAGCACCACATACAAATTCATCACACATTATTAGGTGCTACCTTTACCATGATATGATGAATAAAAGAGTATTTATCTCCCCTAAAATATACAGTCATAGTCATAGATGAACTGTACCATCAATGGTCGCGTCTCCCTTCTGGTTAAAACTCTTCTTTCTTCGGTGCTTCTTCCTGTACGTTGTTGGAGAGACGGAGCAGCCCGTGTCTTTAGTGGACGAAGAGCTGGACACGCCCTCAAAGGCGGAGTCTGGTGACACGGGGACAAACACAAAAAAATACATTAAAATTAAATGCTGCAAATCTGTATCTGTTATGTTCTACAAGGGATTTGAACACAGTTCCACATTTCTACCATTCTTCCAAGAGGCCAAATCCACGCCTGGCAATGGGAGATATCGGGCTATTATGAGCTTAAATTTTGTCTCCCTGCTCTTCTATTGAGACATTTATATCGTGTCAAAGGTCATGTCTCGCCTAGACAAATTTTGACCTAATGGTCAAGATAAAATGTCTCCCCTGCAAGCAGGCAGGCTCTTTTAGCTCAATGGTAAATGTCAGCACTTGCACAGGAAACCGGGTTCAAGAGGAAAGTTACATAGTGCAGCTTTAACACATCCACCGCCAGAGGTTAATCTCATAATGTACTCACCAGTGCCAAGGTGTTTTTGTTGTTTTTTTCATGTCGCCATAGATCTTGTTAAAATCCTTAAGATTGAGCCGTGAACGGTCTGTTTACATCCGCGAGATCTCCCTGTATCTCCCAGTGAAGATCGCGTGTCAAACGGGGCATCCATGTTTGAGTTAGAGCGGATTACGTTAAACAGTGAAATGCGAGGAGAAAAAACTACAGGAAGAGAATTGAGTTTCAGTTTCGTCTGTAGAATGGGAGCGGGCGTGATCGTCGAAACCGGATCCCTAATAATTCTATTTCCTGTCATCAAACCGGAAACGGAAGTGGATCAAAAAAATTCCGAAAGTGCACCCGGACCGCGCATGCGCGAAAAGACCGCAGCCCGTAGGACTACGGGCTCGGCGCTTAACCGTTGGATTTAACGGCCCGTAGAACTACGGGCCCGGCGGTAAATGTGTTAACATACTCTACTATAAATATTGACTAAAATAACCTTTTACTCATTAAAATAAGTTCCAGATCGCAGCTTTAAGTCCACATGAAAATACACTTGTACAACACTTGGGGCGTTGTTACAGACTATAGAGGGACACTGATCGCTGCACACCTTGGCCCTTAAGAACCCAGTGGGTTTCCTCCACTTGCAGTAAGTAGTCTACTGGCACTATCAACTCCCAAGGACTGTTAGACGATAGCATGAATATGCTAATCAACATCTTAAGAGTCATAGGGACAAGCGTGAACATTTAATTTAGTCCATTACACTCAGAGACCTCTATTAGCACTAGGAACATAATCAGATATAGTACAGTGGAAAATGTTCTCAGTCTGATACAAACTGTGGCACCTCATATAATACAGACAGAAAATATCATATTAATATTTATGTAGACAGCATTGCGGTTTTATGCGTCCGCCCACCAATTGCCGTTTACATCTCTGTGTCTGTCGCCTTCGGAGGGATTTAATTTTAATAGTTTTGTGAGGTCACATTGACCCTGACCTTTGACCACCTACTACTAATATGGGTGTGACCTTGATGAGTCCAAGTGGACATTTTGTGTCAAGTGTCATTTAATTCCCTCAAAGCAGTCCTGAGATATTGCATTCACACGGTTGGTACAGATGGACGGATGTAGATAATGTTACATACGAACGAAAGAACAAATGGAAGGACTGACGGACGGACTGACTGATGGACAAAAGTACAGATATGCTGTCAGTGGTGTAAAGTAACTAAGTACATTTACTCAAGTACTGTACTTAAGTACAATTCTGAGGTACTTTTACTTTACTGGAGTATTTCCAATTGTCCATACTTTTACTTCTACTCCACTACATCTCAGAGGCAAATATTGTACTTTTACTCCACTACAATTATTTGAAAACTTTAGTTACTAGTTACTTTGTAGATATAAATTATTACATTATAAAACATACATGAACGACTTCAGCCCTATTTTATACCTAGGCTATTTGAAAATAGCCGATCTACACGCTCACAACGCGTCGCATCGTGACGCGTTGTGAGCTTGTAGATCTGCTATTTTCAAACATTTAGTATGTTTACTTTTGGTACTTTAAGTACATTTTGATACCAATACTTTTGTACTTTTACTCAAGTAAATTTTTTATTCCAGACTTTTACTTGTAGCAGAGTACTTCTACATTGCAGTATTGATACTTTTACTTAAGTAAAACATATGAGTACTTTGTCCACCACTGCATGCTGTATTGATGGACGTACGGATGTAGGCTACTGTACAAACATACGAATGGATGAATTGACTTACGGACATTATGGACAGAGAGATGGACAACCTGGTAAGATAATGCCTCCGGCCACAGTCTCTCTCACATTGTCACTATTTTTGGAAATGCAAAAATAATTGCCATTATCTCAAATAATTGCGATTAGACGATTAATACGTAATAATTGTGACAGGCCTAAGGTCATGCTCTCCTAAAGGCAGGTACAGACTGCCCGACCTTAAAGTGGTCGGGGGGTTATCTGATCGTTAAGCATTACACACTGCAGGAGTTTATTTCTTGAAATCGGCTGTCATAATATCGTTGTGGTCTTCACAACAGGATTGATCCCCGACAAGGGCTGACACACTGTAGGATAGTTCACTAGAATGCTATCTCCAGAGTCAGACCCAATACATACATTTGAGTTTATTCCAATTCATTTTAATCGACGTATCCCGTGATATGCCTCTCTCCCTCTCCCCCCTCTCTCGCTCTTTCTCTCTCTCTCTCTCCCTCTCTCGCAGTCAAGTGCGCAGAAGCCGTCAGTGACAGCGTTGCCATGTCCGCTTATTATAAGCGACTTTGGGCTTGTTTTTCTGTAGAGTTGCTTGTAAATATTGGTTGTTGCGGGGTGCATTTTTTGGGCTTATTTGTGTAGTTGCTTATTTGGCCTTGTTTCCTAATGTTGTTTAAACCAGTGGTTTAAACAACACATAATATGTATTTGTCCGCAGACCCCCCTTCTGTAAATATGTTGTGCCATCACTGACCCCCATACAAGATTTGTGTGGATTTGGAAAATATTCCACAATTTTCTCAAGATTTTTATTTGAAAATAGCTGCGACGCGTTGTGAGCTTGTAGATCGGCTATTTTCAAATATCCAATGTATTTGTAAATAGGTTTAAAGTGCTCAAGTGGCCTTTTCTTGGGCTTGTTTTCATAGACCTGGTTGCTTATTTCTCTCGCAACATCTGGCAACGCTGTTCATAACAGCGTGCACATGCTGCACACTCACACACACACACACACACACACACACACACACAGAGCTCGCTCTTGCTCTCACTCTCTGTCTGTCTGTCTCTCTCTCTCTCTCTCTCTCTGTACAATTCCTCTAAAATAAACAGCCCACCACCAGGCTCGCTCACTCTCTCATTTTGTTTTATAATGTTAACTTAATACAGGACTGGACGGTAATATTGCGGTAGGGACTGTTTGTTGTGGTCAGATCCAGCGACGCTCCCCTGGCCACGGTGGCTGTAATGTGCTCTCATTGGCTGTAGCGTGGATCTCCTCGCAGACCCTTTCATAATGTATGATACTGTCCGATCTCCTGTCTGGGACAGAGCTGAATATCTAACATGGTAGTTATCTGAAAACGGTCGGAAATCCGTCGCAGAGCGGATAATCGCGGCCACATCGTCTCGCGGAACCTTTCACACAGAGCGAGCATTATCTCGCAGATCAAAGGCCGATCTGCGTCAGATCGGGAGGTTTTGTCGGCGAGCGCCAAAAAATGTCGGCGACAGCAATCTCGGACCCAATCTCCTGCAGTGTGTACGGGCCCTTAGTGTTGGATGTTAAAGACAGACAGTGTATATAGTGGACAGTGCTTATTGACCTGGGCTGGTTCCCTCGGCTCCGTGGGCGTGGTCTTTGACCAGGCCGTTGAGCCCGGCAGGATGAGGGCCGCACGCTGCCACCGCACGAGGGGGGCGTTTCCCCGGCACTTTGACCGTCACTCTCAGCAGGTCCATCTCCTTCCCGGGGGCGTTCTGCATGTAGTCCTGTGTGTAGCCAAGGAACAATGATTTATAAGTTATTATAAACAACCACCAGTCTTCAGCCCCCTGTCCACATCCTTAACCCATTCAATCCGGGAACGCATCTGTGTCATTTTAAGATTTCTTTGGCTATTAAAAAATAGCAGATATACAAGCTCAAAGCTTGTATTTTTTAATAGCCAATTTGTGCAAATCTTTGAATATATATTTTTGGAACATTTGTAACTCAAATCTTTGCTTCTGGCCCATCTCAAAACATTTTGAGATGGGGGTCGGCGGCCAAATACATTATCTAAGAATGTTTTCTAAATCCTAACAGTATGTTGCTATATCAGTGGTGCTCCAACCTTTCCATGTCAAGGACCCCCAAAATGTATTTGGACCCCCATCTCAAAATATGTTGTTCCAGGGACCCCCCAGAAGCACAGATCGGAGCAAAAAATGTTCGCTTTAAAACATATATATATATTCAAAGATTTGCATACATTTTCCATGTTTGGTTGTGCTAGGGTGTGCATGTTGATCATAGCAGATCTACAAGCGCGACGCGTTGTGACGCGTTGTGAGCTTGTAGATCGGCTATTTTCAGCATGCAACCAAATGTAAAATCAGCCATTACGACGCCATCAAGGCACCGCCACAATACATTTTAGTCGACTAAATCAACTGTAGATTTAGTCGACTAAAATCTTATGATATTTTGTCGACTGAAACTAGAATAACAGCAAAACGTTTCATATGACTAAAACTAAATGGAATGGAATATAGGTATAGCACCTTTTAAAAAGCGATTCACAGCATCAAAGGATAGAAATTGTTCAATAAAGTGAATGAATAAAAGTATAAAAACACAAAAAAGACAGGATAGTAACAGCCTAGCCTATAAAAGCGTGTTTTAAGATGTGGTTTAAATCTGCTATAAGGTCTCATGGCAGTTAAAATGATGCGGAACTTTGGAAGGAACCTTGGGTTTTATAGCTACTGTACCTGGCCATGATATAAAAGCAAATATCATCCATCATATTTATCTGTTGCTCCTCCTACGCTCCGGGACTTATCCTCTCACATTCACTGTCATTATTGTTATGGCAAAACAGCAGCACTCAAAAGCACACTTTTAGCACATAAACCAACGTGAACTATTAAAGCAAGCAGATTATGTCAATTAATGAAAAAAACAAGACCAAAGTTAATAATTATATGGCCAGGGAACTACAGTATGAAACCAGATCTACTAAATGTTCACTATCACATTACTATTCTATATTCACAACGCCTCGCGTTGCGAGGTGTTGTGAGCTTTTAGTTCGGCTATTTTCACAACATTTATCTGTGGAACCGAGTCAACTCCACTCAAAAATGTTTTATTTATAGATCACATTTCAAATGACCGAAGCCAACCAATGTGCTATACAACACAGCAGGAGAAAACAACAATCACACAATAGGATATATAACAAATACATGCAGCAATTGAAAAACTATTTAAAAATGCACAGAAGAAAATAGTGAGGTAGAGTCAGTGGTCAAGGATCAGATTAGCTGTGCTCAAAAGCCAGAGAAAATCTTCAATAATGATTAAAAAATGTCTATGGACTGAGAGGCTCTAATATTAAATGGCAGACTATTCCAGAGCCCCGGGGCAGCTGCAGTAAAGGCTCGATCACCTAAATCAAACTAAATGTAACGCCTCAACTCCTACAATTACAAGTGCTTGTCAGGGTGGGCCGGAGTCTCCAGTTAAAACTATGATTACTTTAGGGGATCGCGGCCTGAAAAGTTTGAGGAACCCTTTGCTCTATGACTTACATTGAGACTGGAGTAGTAGGACAGCTCTATGACTTACATTGAGACTGGAGTAGTAGGACAGCTCTATGACTTACATTGAGACTGGAGTAGTAGGACAGCTCTATGACTTACATTGAGACTGGAGTAGTAGGACAGCACACCGTTGTTGCAGAGCGTTACGTACTTCTTCTTCCACTCCTTGTTGAGCGAGTTTCCACTGCGCTTCAGCAACGGACCCTGGTGGACATTTCAGGAACAACAGAACAGTGTGAGGGGCCATGTTTTTCAATTACTTTTTATATATATATATATATATATATATATATATATATATATATATATATATATATATATATACACATATCTATATATCGTATATATATATATACATAAACATTGTATTTCTTTACCTACTGATTCAAGCAACTTAAAAACTAACTGGGGTGAAACACAAAAGCCTGAGTAGAAGTTAAAATGACCCCAAAGATGTTTGAAAGTGAAATATCCCTTTAAGCAAACAGAGAACAGCACTTGTTCTCTGGAAGGTGTTGAGTTGAGTGGACCTACAGTACCTGCTTCATGGGGATGGAGCGCCCGCTGCCCAGATCACCCTTACAGTCCAGGCTCCTCCTGTTGGTGTCACTGCCTCTACGGCCCTGATGGCACAAAGCAGAGGAAAACAGAGCAACACAGTTAATACATGAAGCCATTATTTGACTTTATTTGATGTATTTTCCCCCCCCAAAACTTTCAAGAGAGAAAGTTTGAGACTGAAGTATTTTTTTACGAGTGTGAACTGGCCAAGAGAAGAGGCAAATAAATGTTACACAGCTCTGCCAGTAACAACAGATACAGGACAATAACTATGACAGACATATAACATCCGTAAAACACACACCCACTACCTACTGTAGGAAGCTCAAGGAAAATAAACAGCACAATGCAATCTAAAAAGTGACCAATATAAAACTAAGAGCAACAAACATTTGCTGCACATCAAACATCAAAACAGGAACACTGTCTGTCTGGGATGTGTGCCCATGGCAATCCTTTTAAAACTCACTAGAGGAATCACAAAAGCCAATTTGAGTCTGGTCTGCAGGTCATTCCACGACCAAAGCAGGGCCCAAAATACGCAAGGCTTTTTTTTCCAGCCTCAGATTTTAATCTGAGATTGAGAGAAAGATCTATAGCATCGGAAAGCTCTACACATCTTATTGTTTTAACGTGTTTGGACTCAATAAAGTATATATTAACCCATTAAGACCTGAAGCCGATTCTATTAATGTCTTCTAAATCCTAACAGTTTTCTGAAAAACGTATGTTTCTATATCAGTGGTTTTCAAACCATTTCATGTCAAGGACCCCCAAAATTATATGTATTTGGCCGCGGACCCCCATCTCAAAACATGTTGTTCCAGGGACCCCCCAGAAGCAAAGATTTGAGTTAAAAATGTTCCCTTTAAAAGAATATAAATATATTAATTTGCACACATTTTATCGATAAAAAAAAAAAAGCAGATATACAAGCTCGTAGATCTATGAGCTTGTATATCTGCTATTTTTGAATAGCCAAAGTATAAAATAATGCTTTTTTTAATCTCAAATCAAAAAGTGACACAGATGAGCAAGTCAAAGAACAGAACAGTGTATATACTGTAATATACTGTATACTTAAAAGAACAGTAAACATACTGTGAATCTGGAGGTGCGTCTTCGAGTAGTAACACTGCGGGCAGCGGGACCCCCGGGGGTCGGGCTGTCCAGTAGCTTGTCCCCTCCTCCTCCTCCTCCTCCTCCTCCTCCTCCTCCTCCTCCTCCTCCTCTCGCTGTCCTGCAGATCTCCTTGTGACTGATGACCGGAGTGGAGGGCAGGGAGGAGGAGTAGTCACTGCTCTGCCCTCCATTACTGGCCTGGAGGAGAGAGGAGTGATGGAACAGTACAGTAAGATAAAGTGAGAGAGAGAGAGAGAGAGAGAGAGAGAGAGAGAGAGAGAGAGAGAGAGAGAGAGAGAGAGAGAGAGAGAGAGAGAGAGAGAGACAGTAGATTGCTCTATTAAGAAACAGCACAGGCAGCATCATCCGGATGCAGAATTCTCCATCATGTCTTACAACTCCATTTAGACAATTCTTACACTGGAGGACAGAAGGAGAGGGAGGAGTGAAAAGGTGAGAGCTGATAGGTCGACTTTACATGCAGATCACACTGGGGGTCCCATTAACCCATTAAGACCGGGAAAGCATCTGTGTCATTTTAAGATTTCTTTGGCTATTCAAAAATAGCAGATCCACAATCTCATTGCACGGCACCGAGTGCCTATACTCGGTGCCGAGTATAAAAGCCTATGAGCTTGTAGATCTGCTATTATTTTTTAATCGTGACATTTTTTGCAAATCTTTGAATATAAATACTTTTAAAGCGAACATTTGAAACTCAAATCTTTGCTTCTGGGGGGGGGGGGGGGGCAAATACGGGCAAGCGTTCCACACCGGCGGGGCGAGTAGTCTGCCACTATAGGGGAGAGAGTTCCGACCGAAGGATGGACGGACGGGCAGACGGACACACATACAGACAGATGATTGATTGATTGATTGATTTATTGATTGGTTACCTGACCAGGAAAGACTCCGGACACGGGGGTGGAGCCTCCAGAGTGACTGGGGGAGTTGGGCAGTGACTTACAGGCGGCCAGGAGAGCCGCTTGCTTCTTGGCGGTCAGGATCTTCTGAGCAGCTGTCAGTGTGGAGAGAAAACACAACAACACTATATTATAAAAAACATATACAGTATAGTTTCTCTCGGGTGGAAACCTCATATATATGTCACAAAACACAAAAAAAAAAGATATAAGCCTATCCTTACATAATACAACAGCATCTCGGTTCTGGCAAGAATATGAATATAAATGAGATATTTTCTAACACCAGTCCAATTAGCTAAATTTTAAAAATCAGTAACACCAAAAAGTTGGAGACTGTGGAGAAAACCATGCTAACTACAGCCATATCTTCTGGTTTTGTATTTGTCCTGTCTTGAAAAAGTACTGGGACAATATTGGTACGCACACAGGTTCTGAAAATGAATGTAAACATCAGTCACGAACATATCCTGTTGGGTAAAATACCAAAGAGAATAGACAGAACCCAAGACAAGTACTTTATTAAAATATTAAGATTAACGGCCCTCAAACTTATAACAAAAAATAGCTTCACAAATTAAGCCCTAGTGTAGAGAAATGGAGGTAGCTCAGCTAATGGAACAAATAAAAGTAATGGAGCAGTTAACATATAAAATCAGAGGAAATCTTAGTAAGAGTAGTACTCTGTGGTGTAAATGGGAGAGATACATGGAAACTATGGGTGTGTATGGGGAGGATCATAATGTAAGCTATGACGATTTAGCACCAACTAAAAGCACAGTATAGAATGCTATTGGAAATAAATAAGGAAGAGTCAACAACCAAATAGGGGGAGCACTTATATTTATAACTCTGTATAGAATGCTATTGGAAATAAATAAGGAAGAGTCAACAACCAAATAGGGGGAGCACTTATATTTATAACTCTGTACTGTTTTATTATCAGACACTTGAGGAAGGACTGACCTAATTAATGATCTGTTACTCTGATGTTCTAGTAGGAGAAAAAGAGCGGTAAAGAATATAAACTAAAAATATTTTAAAAAAAGAATATAAACTTGAACATGCATGGGTTATTGCCTCTGTATCTTGCTTTTTCTGTTTTTGTCTTTTTTTCCCTTTTTACTGATGTATATGTTGTGTCAATGTTTTTTTTTTGCCCGTTTCTTTTTGTCTAATTTTGTCTTGTTTAGTTTTTGTCTCTGTTTAGTTTTTGTCCCGATGTTGTATTTTGTGTTGTCTCTATACTCGACATGACTGCATCGCTGTGGTGTCACATGAATAAATGAAGTATAAGAAAAATGAATGATTACTGTACCGTCAGTGAAGACTCTGTTGACATTCAGCCCATACGTAGCACAGGTTTCATAGTAGGTACAGCGACGGACGTCTGAACACAGCTGTCTGGCTCTGGCGTCGTCTATGACCCGATGGTTAGAACTGCTTATCTTATCTATATGATAATACAACAGATATACAAGACCTTTACTCATCTTATCTACATGATAATACATACAGAGAGATGAGATCAGATATACAAGACCTTTACTGATCTGATCTAAATAATAATACATACAGAGAGATGAGATCAGATAAGCTCTTTACTGTCTTTATGCGTGGGACATTCCATACAGTTACAGGCAGGTCTGGGATTTATTTTTTTAGGGGCATCAAGGCCACCTTTGGTGTAGTCCATTTTCTTTTATTTTCTTTATGATTCAATGTTTATTAATGTTTCAGTTTTACACAAAAAGTAGAAGATAAACAAAAGGAAAATGTTAAACACAAGAAGCAGACATACAAATAGACAACAAATGCAACAACAACCAATACAATACAATACAATACAATACAATACAATACAATACAACACAACACAATACAATACAATACAATACAATACAATACAATACAATACAATACAATACAACACAATACAATACAGTACAGTACAGTACAATACAATACAATACAATACAATACAATACAATACAATACAATACAATACAATACAATACAATTTAAAAAATTTAAAGTAAGACAATGCCATATGAATGCCATATGATCCTGGGTATTTGGTTACATACATTATATTCAATGAGGTAGAAAGGGGGGAAAAAGAATAACAGTAAGTTGCGCTACCACCACACCTCAAGTCCTGTTAGCAATATACATTATATAGCCTCCCTACTTACGGATGTATTTATCCAATCTGTCTGACCTCCTATAGGTTATTTGCTCATAAGCAGCAACTTTGCCAATCTCTACAAACCATTCTTGGAAAGAAGGACTCCCAGCATCCTTGCAACCCCTCATCAGAACCTTTCTACCGATCATGATAGCAGTCAGGATGAAATCCACATAATCACAGTGGGCAACCTGCTTTGGGTCACCCAGTATGTAAAGCCTGGGGCAGAAGGGAAAATCAACCTTTGTCATTTCTAAGATACAGTTATGTATTTGCTAGTCCATTTTCTTTTAAAGATATTTTTTTTGTCTTTTCCTGCCTTCATTTGATAGAATACTGTAGACTGACAGGAAATGGGGAGAGAGAGAGACGGGGAATGACACGCAGCAAAGGTTGCCGGGATCCGGATTTGAACCCGTGACATGCCGTCAGGCTGCTGCACTAGCAGCCTAGGCGCCCGGACCGCTACGCCTGCCGCCGGTGTAGTCCATTTTCTGAGGGCACGAAGGCCAAATGCAAGGGGCAGCAAGGCCATCAAATGAAACGACGAATTTTTTTTTAGGAATTGAATTTCAGGGTTAAGAATGATTTGAAATGAGCTGCTAAATGCCTAAACTGTACCCCCCACTGTGTTTCTGTAAATACACTTCTACTGCTCCTAGTAATGATGATCTCATGTATAGTATTGTACGTCTTTATATGTCTTGATGAATTGAATACACAGGACCACAATGGAAACAAGCCCTCAGGGCTTTTCGTGTTATCCTTTTAGCATTATTGTATTACTGTACCTCTGTACTTTTTGCAAACTGTTAATAAAGTGTTCCTTGGTGTACATAATGTTTTGAAGGGCATACGGCCAAAACAAGGGGCATGAAATCCCTGCCCTGGCTTACAGGGCAAGAAAAGCACTGTAGATACAGCAGGGAAAAAGACATCCCACTCAGCGAAAATAAAGTATTCAGATACAAAGAATGCATATTTGTGCAAAAAAAGGGTTTTCAAAGAAGTACTGCTTAACTCCCACATGGTGTGGACTGCAGACTTGCAAAGAAAATAATTCCAAGGCACTCTGTCTTTGATGAAAAAATATAAGATTTATTTATTTTGAGCAAGTCAACAAAATGAAGCATAGCGTTAGTTCATGCAGGACACGGAAGTCTTGCACGCCAAAGCTGTCAGTCTATTCTATTCCCCATTCACAGCACTGCTGGTCATTACGTCACACACTCATTATCCAATCACAGCTCACGCATTAGCAAAGAGGTTCCTTTAAATACGGTTAGAATTATCTATGTCTTTGTTGGTTGCTGAACCAATGCATTCTGCTAGCTCCTCCTCCACCCCAGCCTCCACCTTTTGATTAGAGTCTGGCATAGGCTCAAATACTTGTGATTATCATGTATATCTGCTAATTCAAACTAATATGTCAATGTACTGCTTATTGTTGACATTGTATCCCTACGGGGGATTTGCTTAAGCATTCCCTGAATATATGCTTAGCAGGCTGCTTCGACAAAATTCAGGGAATATTCTCCCAAGAGCGGAGCTTTAACGCAAAGCTTAACTGTATTCCATTTGTGGCAATACATGGCTAAATCTACTTTGACGTGAGTGTTTCTGATTGAATTATGATCAACGCGTATCGACCTAGAACAGTGGTTCTCAAAGTGGGGTCTGGGGACCGCCAGGATAACTTGAGGCGGTTCCAGGGTTACCCCAGCATAATTGATAGTTGATATAGCATCCAAATCAGTTTGACCACTTTAAACCCACATACATCGGCTACTTGAAAATAGCCGACTTACAAGCTCACAGCGCAACGCGATGAGGTGTGTGAGCTTGTTAGAGCTATTTAAAAAAAATCTTGAACAAATTTGAATACCGGTACATTTTTTTAAACAAATCTTGTATGTGGGTCCCTGTCACACACATGTTTTCAGATGGGTGTCTGCGGTCAAATACATAATTGATTTGGGTGTCCTTTCCATGACATAAAAAAGTTTGAGAACCACTGACCTAGAAGGTCTTCATCAGGGTCTGTCTCAACATCAGTCACATTAAATACAGCCATGGCTGATGTTCCGATCATGTCCGTACGTCATTAAGTCATCGCGTCATTTGAATAACTGTTCACGTGAGCACCAGTGGCGTAAAGTAACTAAGTACATTTGCTCAAATTCTGTACTTAAGCAACATTTTGAGGGGTTTTTACTTTACTGGAGTATTCCCAATTTTCAGTACTTTTACTTCTACTCCACAACATCTCAGAGGCAAATATTGCACTTTTACTCCACTACAATTATTTGAAAACTTTAGTTACTAGTTACTTTGTAGATTTAGATTATTATTACAAAACATACATTAACCACTTCAGCCCTATTTAAAGTTTTCGGCCATTTGAAAATAGCCGATCTTCAAGCTCACACTGCGTCGCGATGCGACGCATTATGAGCTTGTAGATCTGCTATTTTCATAAGATCTTTTATACATTTTATACATTTGAAAACTTCTGCACAATGAGTATTTTTTACTTTTGTACTTAAAGTATATTTTGATACCAATACTTTTGTACTTTTACTCAAGTAAATGTTTAATTCCGGACTTTTACTTGTAGCAGAGTATTTATACATATAGTATTGATAATTTTACTTAAGTAAAACATGTGAGTTCTGGTGAGCACAAATGCTCAAATAAATCAAAAAAGCAGATGCATATTTGTGTTTAGTTTAGTGATGTCAGGTATATCTTACCTTGAGTCCCGACCACGATGAAAGGGATCTCGGCGATGGTGCGGTGAACACTCAGCTGGTTGTAGTTCCGGTAAACCTCCTGGAAGCTGGCCTCGTTCTCCAGACTGAACACCAGGATGACTGCGTCCACCCAGCCCGCCAACTGAGGAGGAGGGGGAGGGGTTTAGAAGAAGATAGGACCACTCCATTGTAAGAATGCTATGAATGGCACTATACTGTAGGTGTCACATGGATGGACCACATCAGAAATGTGGTCCTCTACGCTACGCTAAGGCAGTGGTTCTCAGCCAGTAGTCCGGGGACCACCAGTGGTCCTTGAGGGGGGGCGTTGTGAGGCGTTGTGAGCTTGTAGATCGGCTATTTTCGGCTATTCGGCTATTTTCGGCTATTTTCGGCTATTTTCGGAGAGTAGGTGTGTAGAGGGAAAAAGAAAAAGCCAACGGTCAAGTTCACTAAATATTGAGGGTTTCAAAGGTTAACCGTCTGAAAATACATGTTTAACATGAATCCAACATATTGGAACAAGTCTATAAGAACCTACAGTATCTATGAAAGCTAAGAACATTTTTAATCTGCAACACAATCTAATTCAATATGTAGTGGGGGGGTCACTGCTTCATCTCTCTCTCAGCTAGGGGGGTCCTAGCTTCCCCTGAAAAATGTTGAAGAGCCCTGCTGTAGCGCTCAAGACCCTGATGCTAGATAGGAGAGCGTGGAGGGCAGCGATTCAGGAGACCTGAGTTGGTGTTGGCTAGACCGCACTCTCGCATCGCATCGATTGTATGCCATAAGCCAGGCCCGGCGCCACGGGGGGGCCTGAGGGGGCCTGGCCCCCTCAGTTTCAAATTGTGCCCCCTCAGTTTATTTAAAAAATAAAAATAAAAAAATATATAATTCATTTTTTGATAAAAAATCTGTAAAATCAGGCAAAAATAAGAACTAAATAACATAAGCCTAACCTAACCCTAACCCTAACCCTAAACCTGAAATAAAGTAACAAAAAAACGCCCAAAAACGGCCACAATCCGCGCAATTAACCGCAAGATTTCGCGAAGTGCGCGCACGGGTCTCGCAACATACACGCACGCGCGCTGCGCGTGCGTGTATGTTGCGCGACTGGTGTGCCCCCCCACAATTTTCAACTGCCCCCTCAGTCATTTCATCCTGGCGCCGGGCCTGCCATAAGCTAGTGTAATGACATTTTTTGGTTAAAACAAAATGTTTTTTTTTGTGTGAAAAGGTTAAAGCTCTATATTCTTATAGTAATCATTGCTATGGAGCGTGTGTTCAATAACAGGAGTCTCCCCTGTCTCTCCATCTCTTTAATAAACAGAAAATACATTTTTAGGAGGGTTGCCAATTTCATGCAATCAGGAGGCTATACCCATTTTGCGGCTCCGATTTTATAGTGTTCTAGTTCCAATGTTGTTTTGCTCATTTCTTTGTGTCATCACTTCGCATTTCACTTGTTGTCTTCGCCAGGCCGGACGGCTGAAGGAGAGCATGTTTTCGCTCCTGTCCGTCCGTCCGTCTGTGTGTCATTGTGTCTGTGTGAACAGCTAATCTCTGGCAACGTTGGGCTGATAAGCGTGTAACTAAATAACCTACGACCTGTAGGTCATACGAAAAAAAGGTTCCCTGGATTCCTTGGATCATGATGACGCAACTCCCCATTTGTGCCAACAGACACACTTTTTTGCTACTATTCCTACAAACACTCTAGTCTATAGCAAGTATTACTATCAGAACATTAGAGCTATTTAACACTTATAATTTCACAAAAGAAAATCCCGTACAGCACCTTTAATACAGAAGCCTTTGTTCCACACATTATTCAGGTTGTTAACAGACCCACCTGTACATCTGGGAGTCCTGTCTCTTCCC
Source organism: Gymnoscopelus braueri (assembly GCF_963280865.1). NCBI lineage: Eukaryota > Metazoa > Chordata > Actinopteri > Myctophiformes > Myctophidae > Gymnoscopelus > Gymnoscopelus braueri. The sequence goes on from NC_137612.1 coordinate 14,322,699, forward strand.
GGATAATTAACAGATGGCTCTGACCGTCGATCAGCACCTCCTTCATGTACTGGCCCCCTGTCACACACGCACACGCACACGCACACACACACACACACACACACACACACACACACACACACACACACACACACACCGTTACTGGCTGCTAGTTGACCAAGGTTGTACACACTGGGGCTTTAAAAATTTTACCAGGCAATAAGGCAGGAGAGAGACGTCATTAGGATACAGGATGAACAATTGAAATTGGAAATTATGAGAGAAAACCAAAAATTAGAAGACAAAATTGGAGCTGGAACACTATACATTTTAAGCTGACAAATTATGGGGTTCTCTCTCCTCATTGGATACAATCGGCATCATTACATTACAGTCATTTAGCACTTCACATTTCACTAGTGGAGAAGAGATCCAGTAGAACTAAAAGACAAGTCATTTTATGTTTGGTTGCGCTCGGGTATTGCGCTCGGGTATTGCGCTCCGAAAATAGCAGATCTACAAGCTCACAACGTGAGCTTGTAGATCTGCTATTTTCAGCACGCAACCAAGTGAAAAATCAGCCATTACGACACCATCAAATACATTTTAGTAGACTATTTCAACTGTAGATTTAGTCGACTATAATCTGATGATATTTAGTCGACTAAAACTAGACAAAAAGTAAAACATTTCAGATAACTAAAAATATGACTAAAACTAAATGGAATTTTATTCAAAAGACTATGACTAAAACTAAATAAAAATTTGCTGGCAAAATCAACACTGCTATCCTGTATCCAAATTCTGTATACAGTAGCTTCCCCTCCGCACTGTTATTGCAGGTCTTTGACTAGTAGCTATTTATATTGTATTGTCTGTTTTTCTAGGATCAATTGCATTACAACGGCCACTAAAGGGAACAGCATCTCTTGTTCTGTGTTGGTAGTTGAGTGGATGATTAGATTACCAAGAAGCAACCGTGTTCCTAAACTCAATAACACAAAGAAGACAATGTGGAAAGATTGGAACATAAAAGAAAATAAAAGACAAAAAGGACAAAGTACAATAAGCACCCATCCTTCCTCTGATGTATACTGTACGTGACTCGTTTGAATGTTATAATTACATAAGTAGCTGCAGTGGTGTAAAGTAACTAAGTACATTTACTCAAGTACTGTACTTAAGTACAATTTTGAGGTACTTTTACTTTACTGGAGAATTTCCAGTTTTCAATATTTTTACTTTTACTCCACTACATCTCAGAGGAAAATATTATACTTTTACTCCACTACAATTATTTGAACACTTTAGTTACTAGTTACTTTGCAGATATAAATGATTAAATCATTAAACATACTTTAACCGCTTTGACCTATTTTATACATAGGCTATTTGAAAATAGCTGATCTACAAGCTCACAACGCGTCGCGATGCGACGCGTTGTGAGCTCGTAGATCTGCTATTTTCAAACATTTTAGTACTTTTACTTTAAGTACATTTTGATACCAATGCTTTTGTACTTTTACTCAGGTAAATTTTGAATTCCAGACTTTTACTTGTAACGGAGTACTTCTACACTGCAGTATTGATACTTTAAGTAAAACATTTGAGTACTTTTTCCACCACTGAGTAGCTGCAGAGATCAAAGGCAAGGCCTGTCAAACAGGTGACTGATTGGTTTGGATGAAACGGCCAAGTCTTCTGCAGACATCAAGCAGGGCCTGGCTAATGTAAGCATGCTGGCACTGTGTGGCACACCCATCACCCATCACCAGTGGTGGAAAGTAACTAAGTACATTTACTCAAGTACTGTACTTAAGTACAATTTTGAGGTATTTGTACCAGGGCCGGACTGGGACCAAAATTCAGCCCTGGCATTTTGGTCCGAACCGGCCCACCACTGTTCACTGTTTTAACCCAGCAACCCTATGTAAATTACGCCACAGCTGAGAAGCAGCCCAAACATTAACGTAACTAATAATTGGGCTGCGCGGCCCGGAAATGACTGTAATAATCCTAAAACTGGAGCAGAATTATTTTTCAAAAAGAAAATATGCCCGGTATGCCAAATGGCCAGTCCGCCCCTGATTTGTACTTTACTTGAGTACTTCCAATTTCCACTACATCTCTCAGAGGCAAATATTGTACATTTACTCCACTACAATTATTTGAAAACTTTAGTTACTTTGTAGATTTTGATTACAATTACAAAACATACATAAACCACTTGTATACATTTCGGCCATTTGAACATAGCTGATTTACAAGCTCACAATGTGTCACAATGTGACGCAGTGTGAGCTTGTAGACTTGCTATTTTTTAAAAGATTTGTGAACTTGTGAAATGGGACATTCTACATAATGAGTACTTTCTACTTTTGGTACACTTTGATACCAATACTTTTGTACTTTTACTGAAGTAAATTTAGAATTCCGGACTTTGACTTTGTAACAGAGTATTTCTATATTGCTGTATTGATACTTTTACTTAAGTAAAACATGCGAGTATTTTTTCCACCACTGCGTGCTGGCACTGTTGCACACAAACCCATCATCACCCTCACAACTGACACTTCAGACACCGGAATATGTCCATGAGCAGCTGGAGTGGAAGGGGGTCTCTCTCTCTCTCTCTCTCTCTCTCTCTCTCTCTCTCTCTCTCTCTCTCTCTCTCTCTCTCTCTCTCTCTCTCTCTCTCTCTCACACAAAATGTTATGAATGTGATTTAGTTATTTAGACAGATATTAGGTTCATTGTTTACCTATTGTGTCCTATAGTTTCAAATGTACAGGATGTTATTTAGATAGCATGTTGTTTACAAAGATGCTAGGTTCATGTTATCCTAGTATTTTTGAGGCCCTACACACACAGTTCTCATGCATTACTACTTATTAGACCCCCCAGAAAAACTCTGGCAAAAATCCTTGATTATGTGATGAAATATGTTAGGTTTTCTATGTGATTTTATGCGGTGAAATTGCAAAAGTTGCAGAAATGGCCTCAGACCTGTGGTGTTGGGGTCCACAGCGGGGGACTTGCATGTGTCACATGAGAGTCAAATGAGAGTCATATGAAAGTGTTGAGTGATTAGGTCAGATGAGGAGCTGGGGGACAGTAGCTACTGTTATAGAACAATACTAAAGCCTGTGTTTCCACATTTAAGACAATACACAAGTTACATGATTAATCAACAGAAGGTTACGCCCACATGGGTAGACCAAACCCATATAAATAGAATGGATGCTCACTATCAGGACAAAGTGTTCTACGCATTCATCAGTGTTACTAGTTACCAGGGTGTTATTGCTGCGTTCGTCATTTTCCATTGCGAGCTCCGAAAGACTGAAGGTAAGACACAGCGTGTTTACACGACAATAAATGTATATATTTCTGATATGTTTTATAGTTTTGTGTGTATATTTCATGTCAGCAATTTGTAGTTGTGTTGTTGTTCGTGTTTCCTTTTCTAGGTTTATAACCTACGGGCCAAAAAGTGTTAGAGCGTGTTTGTATTGTGTGTTAGTAGTAAACCATCAAAGACACAGTTGTGTCCGCAAACTCGGTTGCTGAAATACCCTTTTTTTTAGGCAAATATCAATCAATCAATAGATGAATTAATAGACGGACAAATGATTTGAACAACCTGGCAGACCGACACACTGTTTATCTGCTACAATCTCCACTGAGGCAGATTATAAAAAAGTGCTAAAACTATTACTGTTACTATGACTACAACCACTACAAACACTACTACCACTATACTGTAACTACTACAACTATTGATACTCATAATGTTATTGTTGTTTGTCTTCTAGTATTCATCTGGTGTAACAGCCTCAGAGAACATTCAAGTTCAGGTGTGTGACCGGCAGACGAAATGGCTTCCCGTTTGACTGTTCAGGAAAAGGAGCTTCAAAAAAGAGAACATCACATCAAGGTTCAGGCCAAGAACACAGAGAAGCAGATTAAGAAACAGTTCCAGAATCTTCATCGGTTCCTACAGGAGGAAGAGGAGGCCAGGATCGCCGCTCTGCAGGAGGAAGAGGCTCAGAAGGGTCAGGCGATGAAGGAGAGGATTGAGGGTCAGAGCAGAGAAATGGAAACCGTCTCCAATACAATCCGAGCTGCTGAGAACCAGCTGAGAGCCGACGACCACGTCTCATTCCTGCAGAACTACAAGACCACGATGGAAGGAGTCACCCTGCTCACCCTGCAGGACTCAACGCCGGTCCCAGGAGCGCTGATAGACGAGGCCAAACACCTGAAGAACCTGAGCTTCAAAGTCTGGGACAAGATGAAGGACATTGTCTCCTACACTCCTGTGATCCTGGACCCCAACACTGCTCATGCTGCACTCAAGCTGTCTGATGATCTGACCAGTGTGAAACGCGTGAATGGCAAGCAGCCGCTTCCTGACAACCCAGAGAGGTTTGACTGCTTCTCGTACACAGTCCTGGGTTCTGAGGGCTTTAACTCAGGGTTTCACAGCTGGGGTGTTGAGGTTGGAGACAATATGCTCTTTAAAGTAGGTGTGTGTGTGGAGTCTTACCAGAGGAAGGGAGACACAGGGAGTGGAGAATGGTTTATAGAGTTAAAGGGTGACTACAGAGTCTCTTCAGGGGTTAAAGAGACTGTTCTCTCAGTGAATCAGAAACTCTGGAGGATCAGAGTCCAGCTGGACTGGGAGAGAGGACAGCTGTCCTTCTTTGATTATGATTCTAACACACTCCTACACACCTTCACACACACTTTCACTGAGAGACTGTTTCCATTCATTTGGAATCGTTATGGTAGGTCTCTGAAGATGTTACCAGGGAAGATCTGTGTCACTCTGGAAAACCACAGTCAGAGCGTCTAGCGTCCAATAAAAGCCTAGATTGAATATATTGATCTGGTATTGATTAGGAGATCTCCATGGTAATCAGAAGGGATTGGTTTATGGCAGGTTATAATTACATGTGATTATTTGTATTACAGACAGACAGACAGACAGACAGACAGACAGACAGACAGACAGACAGACAGACAGACAGACAGACAGACAGACAGACAAATCATGCTTTATAAACACAGCTATGGTGGACAGATAGTTAAATAGATTAAATGATTCGATCAGTTTGTAATTATATTGGTATAATGGTGACATGTTTGATATGATTATTACTGCTAACATGTTTTATATTGTAGTGTTTGTCATTCATGGATCAGGTTTGAATTCTATAGTTTCTATGTGACAGTGATGATGTCTGTTGATGTATTTGATCTTATTAAAGACGATGAGAGTAAAGTGAGTCACACGTGTGTTTGTAACAGTCAGCATTCAGCAGATCATACACTAAAATATGTATTACAAGTTAAAGTACTCACTCAATCAACCCCAGTATTTGAGTAAAAGTCAAATATTACATGTTGAAAGTTGCTCTGCCAAATTGGTGCTTGAGGTAAAGTAAATACTTAAGTATTCAAAAGTGCATGCTTTTAAAAATACTTAAAGGATGACTTCACTTATTTTAAAATGAAAAATGTTTTTTCTTGTATTTTTTAATTATAACTAATGATACAACTTGTTTTGACTGTTCAATACACAACTTAATAACCGTGCGGACCGGCTGGCGATCTCACATTTAGAATTCCGACAACATAACTCTAGTCTACGCGACAACTTCCCAGTAACAACAACTCTCCTCTCCCGGTCTCACCTTCACAATAAAGTGTCTCCCGTTTACCTCCCAATGCAGCAGATTTTACACAGGTTATTATTAACAGGAAATAGGTGTAACTTAACCATAAAGTTAGAATTTCAAGGCGTGTGTGAGAGAGAGACAGAGAGAGAGAGAGAGAGATAGAGAGAGAGAGAGAGATAGAGAGAGAGATAGAGAGAGAGACAGAGGGCTCTATTCTCGAGCACTTTCCCCCCCCCTAAACCACGTTAAATACCGATAATGGAGCTGCGCCACCCCAATAGGTTATTCTAGCACCTGCTCTACCCGTCACCATTATGCCGACGCCGTTATTTGCGCATGGAGGTGTGCCCGTGGGCGTGTTGTTGCTATATCCCCCACATTGACATTCTCAACCCACACATGGGTACGGCTTGGGGAGGGGGGATAGTGGATTCTAAAAGCACCCGCCGGTTTATAAAACCACCCGCCAAGTGCACACAGACACTACAATGGCTTTGTGCGTTGGACCATGAGCCGTGTTGCCAGCCTTGGCGAGAAATAAGCAACCGCAGGTCTATGAAAACAAAAAGAAGCAACTATAAGGCCACATGAGCACTTCAAACTACTAACTAGAGCTTTCATATCCCCTAAATATTTCAGCCCGGCTCGACTAATAATTGACAAATTAGACCCAGCCCAGCCCGTCAGTCATTTTTCTAAAGAAGCTTAATTGCTGCATGCAGCCTTTTTTCTCATTAAATCTTGGTAATTCGTTAAGAACAGGAGTCATTCCACCCTATTCCAACAGTCTATATTTTATTTAAAAAACAGCTTGGAGCAAATAGGGCTATATAAATATATACACTGCCCCATAACCATTTTAAGAATGATATTCGGTTATTATACGAAATATATTTTTAATTTAGATATTTTCGTTTTTTCCATATTGCTGTCATGTCTTAATAAAATCATGCTTTTAGCAAGCAAAATAAGCAGTACAAAACAGTTTGGATTACTTTGTTTGATGGGAAAGAGTTGCGATGGAGAAATCACATCCAATGTTACCTTCTACAGCCCGCTGCCTGTGCTCTCATTTGAAGAAATAATCCAACATTTACTTTGAGGTGAAAAAGACATGAAGAAAGCTTTTCAATCCCAATAGTCTGAAGATCCATTCTATATGTCATGTTATGGTTTAAACTTTAAAGGGGGCTCTGCCGTCGTGACAACTGACAGTCAAGACTTGATTGATTGATTTGACCTACTTTTGCGCTGCTGCTGCGCTCAGTGCGCTGGTGATTAATTATTTGCCAGCAGCTGTGTAAGAATATAACTATTTTAAATGGCTTTCATATACTCTTGGGGATCTGACTAATGACAAGTTGCTTATTGTGAACACAATACGCTACAAATTAATTAATATATGAATTTATTTGGATTAAAAAAAAACGTCGACCCGGCCCAACCGGTGCCGACGGGCCGGGTCGGGTCCCGTTGGGTTTGGGCTAAAATCTTAAGCACTTACATTTTTTATAAGATGATCGGATCATCTAGTGTGATTTTCATTTTGGCTGCTGTCTCGTTAAACCCATGCTGCGGGTGAATATTATATTATATATTATATATATTATATTATTATTATATTCCCCACGTAAACGCTACGTTCATGTTTACTGCATTAAAAGGTTCTCAATCTTTTCAGGCCATCGACCCCCCAAAATAACCATATTTGAACTGGGGACCCCCCCATTTTGTTTGACTCGGTTCCACAGATAAATATTGTGAAAATAGCAGATCTACAAGCTCGCCAGGCGTTGGGTGCTCCATTGTGGTCTTGACCCACAGGTTGAGAACCACTGCATTAAAAGCTCCAAGCAAGTTACATGTCTAGTATGTTGTTGACCACATAATGTAATGTTTTTGGTTTAGTGTTAGGCTACTCCGTGGCGCGCGGCGCGCCTCATTGTTTATGCTGTCCAAAATAACAGATCTGTAAGCTGTCGACACGACATGACGCAGCGCCGTTGATAGCTTGTATGTCTGTTATTTTGGGTAGGTAGGCGACGCACATACGCATCGCAGCAATGTGTCTGGGTTTGAGCAATCTGGGAACCCATCGCCAACTGAAAACGAAAAACAGCGCCCTCTGCTGTTTTTTCTATGTCTGTTGGCTCTGGGCGGAAGAAAACGTAACGCCAGAGCGCAAGGAAACCGGTGTTTGTTGTATGCCTTCAGCGCATCACTTCCGGTTGGTGCGACTATGTTTTCATTCCCACTAACAATATTTCTACACGGAACACTAACACCACTTCTCCCAGAGAACATGGATCGTATTGGTTATAAGCCCACTTGTTTCTATGATGAAAGAGTAAGTTAAAATGTGAATATCTTTCCGTGGTTTTGTCTGCTCCGCGGACGCTATTGTTAAATTAGTTTCGGTTTGTTTCGAGGGGGGAAGGATCGACGGACACGTGAATCCCGCCCACTACATTTGATTGGGTAAAGCGCGGCCTGCTTCCTGATCTGAAGGCACGCCCATGCGCACATGTTATGACGAACCTCCCCGACAGATTCCAACGCAGTGCAGAAGCTGTTCTTGAGAGATTAGGGTTTGAGAGGCTGTGATTGATGTAAACTTAAAGTGTAGCTCTGTTCGGGATTACTGAACAAAGGTGGATGATGAAAGATAACGGGGACAATATGGATGTAAGTTAACTTTAACTGCGTCACTTCAGAGGAAACTATGAAGCTACTTAAGAGATGTTTACACACCCCTGGAATCCATTAGAATGGTGGAAATACGTGAGTACATAGGCTATAGACCTTTCCTAAAACTGTCCAATTTATTATACCCATGTGCTACTGTTTGTCTGTGTACCACGTAGGAGCGTTGTCGCAACATGATGTAATTAATTATTTGGGAGCAGCCGGTGTGTACCAATAGTATAAATATTTTAAATGTCTTTCATATACTATTCCGGATCTGACTAATATGACAAGCTTATTGTGAACACAATAGGCTACAAATTAATATAAATTTTTCTTTGGATAAAATAAAATAAAAGAAGGAAAACAAGCCCAATGCAGCCTATAATAATCAGACCAGGCAACAGTGCAGACAGGGAGATAGGCTAGAGCATATATTGGATCGGAGATGACGGCTAGCGCAGTCTTCTCTTAAAGGCAATGGCTTCTGGCACGGTGATTGGTTTTATCATTGTAACGCCCAAACCACACCTATGCATAATGTAAGGGGTAGCTCAGGTGTTTGGCGGGTGAGAGGGGTGCCACAGAATACCAACATTTGCGGGGAAACGCCTCTTGCCTAGTCCTAATTCCGTAATTAGTGGTTTGTTCAAATTAAACCTAGAATAGGGGCCAGAGAGAGAGAGAGAGAGAGAGAGAGAGAGAGAGAGAGAGAGAGAGAGAGAGAGAGAGAGAGAGAGAGAGAGAGAGAGAGAGAGAGAGAGAGAGACAGATAGAGAGAGAGACAGATAGAGAGAGAAACAGATAGAGAGAGAGACAGACAGACAGACAGAGAGAGAGAGAGAGAGAGAGAGAGAGAGAGAGAGAGAGAGAGAGAGAGAGAGAGAGAGAGAGAGAGAGAGAGACAGAGAGAGACAGAGAGAGACAGAGTGAGTGAGAGAGATTTGAGGTGATATTATAATGAACTGCCGTGTCATTGTCAACCGGTCAGGATGAAAATATAGCAGATCGACTAGCGCCGAGTGCCGTGCTATGAGCTTGTAGATCTGCTATTTTTGAATAGCTCAAGTATAAGATGTGTTAAAGTGTTTAAAATCTAACATGACAGGTCTTAATGGCTTAAAGCATTAAGAGGTGCAGAAATTAAAGAACGATTGTACAAGCTTTGGTATGTTTTTTTGTTGAAATATGTATTGTGATTGAAATTACAGTTGAAGGATAGTTATGTTCAGAGTAGATCAATGTTAACATTAAGAAAAATGTTTTTATCCAGTGGTACAATAAAGAGTAGCATGACATTAGTGTTACACTGCAACCTATTTAAAAGATCCAGAAAGATGACAACATAATGTAAACAAATTATCAGAACATCATGGGACTACACTACTACAAAGGTAAGCAAAACGGGTTAAATTTGGTCCATCAGGTATTTTTTGTAGAGAACCTGGATCTGCATTAAAATTAAGGCATTTAAATGCATTAATATAGGTTTCGAGTGAATAATTTGATAGATCTTAAAGGTATATAATGCCTACAAGTTGTTTAGATGTTATTTAAACATCTGATTGAATTATAAGTATATTAATATCCTTAGTAAATAGACGTTTACATGACGTCTAAACAACGTCTATAGTCTATAATTGGGTTTAACCCACTGAGCATTTTTCGGGCTATTATAAATTATTAAATAACGTCTAGGCTAAAATTGGTTTATGACAGGTCTAAAAATGAACGTTTTTTCGACGTCTAGGCTAAGCTTAGACGTTGTTGCAACGTCATTTGAACGGTTATATATTTATATCTAGCTGTTCAAATGACGTTGAAACAACGTCTAGGCTTAGACGTTGAAAAAACTTTCAATTCTAGACCACTCATAAACCGGATTTAGCCCAGACGGCTAGGTGACATTTAGACGTCATTTAAACGGCTAATAGCCCAAAAAATTCTCAGTGGGTAGTCTACGCGACAACTTCCCAGAAACAACAACTCTCTTACACAGGTTATTATTAACAGGAAATAGGTGTAACTTAACCATAAAGTTAGAACTTCAAGGCGTGTGTGAGAGAGAGACAGAGAGAGAGACAGAGAGAGAGATAGAGAGAGAGATAGAGAGAGAGAGAGAGAGATTTGCGGTGATATTATAATGAACTGCCGTGTCATTGTCAACCGGTCAGGATGTCCGGAGAGATTTATATTTTCCGGTCTTTTTTCATAAAATATCGGTCAAACCCGGCAATTACCGGTCAACGCGACCTCTCACTCCACTAAATCTCAGAGGCAAATATTGTACTTTTACTCCACTACAATTATTTGAAAACTTTAGTTACTAGTTACTTTGCAGATATAAATTATTATATTATAAAACATACATTAACCACTTTAGCCCTATTTTATACATACAGTAGGCTATTTGAAAATAGCAGATCTACAAGATCACAACGTGTCACGATGCGACGTGTTGGGAGCTTGTAGATCGGCTATTTTCAAACATTTTAGTACTTTTACTTTTGGTACTTTAGGTATATTTTGATGCCAATAGTTTTGTACTTTTACTCAAGGAACATTTTGAACACAGGCCTTTTACTTGTAACAGAGTATTTTTATATTGTAATATTGCTACTTTTACTTATACAATATCTGAGTACTTTTTCCACCACTGCCCATCAACCTGGCTAATAGTGGTGGGAAAAAAAGTTCATTTCAGTGAACGAACGATTTCGTTCACTTTCACGGCAATGATTCGTTCAAATGATTCGTTCAAATGATTCGTTCAAATGATTCGTTCAAATGATTCGTTCAAATGATTCGTTCAAATGATTCGTTCAAATGATTCGTTCAAATGATTCGTTCAAATGATTCGTTCAAATGATTCGTTCAAATGATTCGTTCAAATGATTCGTTCAAATGATTCGTTCAAATGATTCGTTCAAATGATTCGTTCAAATGATTCGTTCAAATGATTCGTTCAAATGATTCGTTCACGTTCTTGTTCAGTAGCGCTATTTTCTAGCGTTCAAAATTTACTCGAGTAAAAGTACAAAAGTATTGGCATCAAAATATTCTTAAAGTACCAAAAGTAAAAGTGCTAACATATTTGAAAATAGCCTACAAGCTCACAACGCGTCGTGATGCGACGCGTTGTGAGCTTTTAGATCTGCTATTTTCAAATAGCCTAGGTTTAAAATAGGGCTAAGGGACCAGTCGAAATTTACATAAGGGGGGGCATGGAGGAAAATAGGGGAGGGTTATGCCTTTCTAATTTTGGTCCAAGGGAGGGTCAGCTAATTTTACTTTGAATCCAAGGGAGGGTCATGCAATTTTGAATTGATAAAATAGTCCGTTTTTTATATACCTTTTTAGTACAGCAGAACAGTGGTCAATGACCCCTCTCCATTTCAAAGGATACAAAGAATTCAAATCAAGTAACACCTTGTCTATTTAGAATCAATGACGGTCGTTAACAAGCCATCAACGCACAGCGAGTGTGAACGACCCAGTCAAATCTATTCAGCGTCTTAACGATGGTGGTTGAACAATTAAGCAAAACTTCAACAGGCGTTATTGGAGAGATGCATTATAAATAGGCCTACTATAACTGGATATTCATAATCATTTGAAGTAATTCTGTGCATGTGATTAATGTGGATCTATATGGACAGTTGTGTATAGATGCCTAGCTCCACAAGTAAAACCAGAAGCATCAGGCCATAATTGATAGCCTAATTTGTTTTATGTAGGCAACAGTGTAGTTGTAGTCACTGTAGTTGATAATTAAAAGGGCAGAGTGACAAAAGTTTTAAACTACTGGTTACCAAATATTCAACTTTCTTCAATCTGACCAGGATTCAATGGGTTTCCCACATGTAAGATGAGAACACTATCCATTCTGCTACCACTACTACAGATACACTGTGCATTTAGCAAGACTGACTACACTACAGCAATGTTCTAATCAATGTGGAAAGCAAAACATTGGACATATCAGTTTTAAATGTCATGTTGTATTTGATGGGGAGGGTTAGGGGTGTCAAGAATTTCACAATACGATACATGATGTTGGGCATGATATCGATATGATATATTATTAATGTTCTTTTCTCATGTATCATCAACATTGGCCATCATCTTATAAATAACGTTATAAAGCAAGTTAGAAACAATTACAAAGTGCTTTGTACACACAAATAAATACATTTGTGCAAGCTTAATGGAGAAGTGAAGTTCTCACTAACTATAAACCCATTGTTTCAGAGGACAGATAGACACTAATATAACAAATATAATATAATATAAGACTGCATAACTATAAATTCCACAAACCTCATATTTTTGTCATCTGGACTTTACCAACCAAGTGCAGCCTAGTTATTTCCAACAGCTAAAAAAAACTATAATACCAGATACAGTATAATACAATCTTAGATTAGATGTAGGCCTATTTGAGAGTGCAGATGCATGTCACATTAACGAGCGTCAACGAGCATCAGCTGACACACAACACCTCCCCTCTGCAGTGCTTTAAACTGAAAGTGACTGACTGGAGTCTGTTTCATTTCTCTCCAAAATACCTTGAATATGATGGAGGACATGATTAATAATTACTATGATTATGATAAGCTTTACATTTCATATCATACAGTAAAAACTCCTAACTTTCACCGGCAAAAAAAAAGAAAGTGTTTTTTTTTTATTAAAAAAACAATTAAAAAAATATTACGATACAGTATGACATCATGACAATACCTATCATCACATTTTAATACCACGATAGGCTATATCGTGACACAATATATCGTGACACTTCTAGGCGGGGAGGGTTACTCTTTTTTTTGTAATCACTTGGGGAGGGTCATTGATTTTTTTTTTTGTCAAAGGGAGGGTCATGGCATTTTAGATCAGGGCACATACATTTCCTCCATGCCCCCCCTTATGTAAATTTCGACTGGTCCCTAAAGTGGTTCATGTATGTTTTATAATGTGTGTAAAGCACCATCGTGGGAGCGTTTTTTTAACGTCGCGCGTGAACGGACAGTAACAATTTCAGAAAGTGAATGAGCTCGTTCACGTTCACGGCAAATGAACTAGTTCTTTAAAACGAATCGATCATGAACGACACATCACTACTGGCTAATGTAACCATGCTGGCACTGTGGCACATTCATCACCCATCTCCAGTGGTGGAAAGTAAGTAAGGGAGAACTGCCAAGGTTGTAACGTTTTTTCCCTTTTCACTATTTTACTCGCCGATCTTTTCACCTACATGTAATATTTTCAAGCAAAGGACCTACACATGTCCGCTATCATAAACCACTTAAAGTTTTTCAATTGATAAAACAGGTCGTGAGTTATTAAACCTAAAGTGGACACTGTTCCAATGTTACATTTTAAGCGCATATGAGACTAATTGTAACAGCATGAGTTGCTAATGTAACACTGCTAAATGACAGCATTAAACAAATCGTTTTCAGCTTAAATCAATTATATTTATTTCAAGCAACGGTTTTACATTGTTTTTGTTGACCAAAGATGTGATAAGATAATGGAGTATTTCCAATTTGCAATATTTTTACTTTTAAAACATCTCAGAGGCAAATATTATACTTTTACTCCACTACAATTATTTGAAAACTTTAGTTACTGTTACTTTGTATATTTTAATTATTATGACAAAACATACATAAACCGTTTCAGCCCTATTTTAACTTTGGCTTTTTGAAAATAGCCGATCGTCAAGCTCACAAGCGATGATGCGTTGTGAGCTTGTGACATTTGTCTTAAAAAAGTATAAAAACAATGTTCAAATACTGCACAAAAATACCAGATGTACAAGCTTGCATCACGGGTGAACTGGTTTTAGAGTACTTGGTATTGTACAGTATGGTCAAGTTGGACAATATAGCTCTGTTTTCATCATGTGTATCAGGGGTGCAGCCATGGGTGGGCCTGGTGCACCCAATTGATTTTGCAAAAATAAATAAAAATATTTTAATTAATAATTATTTTTTTATAATAAATCGGTAAAATCTGGCAAAAATAAGAATTAAATAACATAACCCTAACCTAACCCTAACCCCGAAATAAAGTGACAAAAAAACGAAAATAAAGTACCAAAATCCACCAAATAACCGAGACAGACGAGACAGAGAGAGAGAGATAGAGAGATAGAGAGATAGAGAGATAGAGAGATAGAGAGATAGAGAGAGAGACAGAGACAGAGAGAGAGAGAGAGATTTGCGATGATATTATAATGAACTGCCGTGTCATTGTCAACCGGTCAGGATGCCCGGAGAGATTTATATTTTCCGGTCTTTGTCATAAAATATCGGTCAAAACCGGCCATTACCGGTCAATGCGGCCTCTGACTCCACTACATCTCAGAGGCAAATATTGTAACACGCATCTTTTTAGGTGTAATCAATGTATTTTCCCATGGAATTCACTTAAACTGCCATCCGGTAATATTTAATTAATTCCTTATGTATGATACATTATCTTATCACATCTTTGGTATGAAAACAATGTAAAACAGTTGCTTGAATTAAATATAATTGATTTAAGCTGAAAACGATTTGTTTAATGCTGTCATTTAGCAGTGTTACATTAGCAACTCATGCTGTTACAATTAGTCTCATATACGCTTAAAATGTAACATCGGAACAGTGTCCACTTTAGGTTTAATAACTCACGACCTGCTCGCCTAGTATCTTTGAGGCCCTACAGACACGGTTCTCTCTGCAGTACTACTTATTAGATCCCCTAGAAAAACGCCGGCCAAAAATCCTTGATTATGTGACGAAATATGCACGGTTTTTATGTGATTTTATGCAGTGAAATTGCAGAAGTTGCGAAATATGCGGACCTCGGGCAAATACTGCGGCATGGTCATGCTGGACCTCCAAAAGGCGTTTGACACTGTAAACCACTCAATTCTACTTGATAAGCTGAAGGCGATTGGTTTTGATTGCACATCACTAAATTGAGATCTTACTTGGAGGGTAGAGAACAAGTGGTTGACATCAACGGAACCATGTCCTCATCCCTCCCGGTGAGCAGCGGGGTTCCTCAAGGCAGCATTCTAGGGCCGTTACTGCTCCTTCTATATATTAACGACATGAATGCTGCCTGTAACTGCAAACTGTTCCTGTTCGCTGATGACTCGGCACTCCTGATCTCGGGTGAGGACAAGATGCAAGTTGAGGAAGCTCTCAGCTCTGAACTCTCAAAAATCCGTACCTGGCTTACCGATAACAAACTGTCACTACACCTTGGGAAAACTGAATCCATTCTCTTTGGGACCAAACATTCCCTCAGTAAAATGAAGGTAAATGACTTCAAGGTCAAAGTCGATGACACAATCATCACTAGCAAAGAAGAGATTACCTATTTGGGATGTATTCTTGACAAATACCTGACAGGTGAAAGCATGGCAACAAAGGTGGTCAAAAGAGTAAATCAGAGAACCAGATTTATGGGCAGAGTTTCCTCTTTTGTCAACCCCCAGGCCCTCAGGACCCTCTCAGGGGCCCTGATTCAGCCCCTTTTTGACTATGCTTGCTCCTCTTGGTACTCCAACACCTCAGTGTCACTGAAGACTAAGCTTCAAACCTCCCAAAACAAACTACTTCTCGGACTGGGGCCCATGACCCACCTCCCTCCAACTCACTTTGCCAGCCTAGGCTGGCTCAGGGTGGAAGACAGGGTTAAACAACTAAAAATGGGACTGGTCTTCAAAATTGTAAATGCAGATTTGCCTGAAATGCCCCCTATACCTGCATATCTGTATAAATACCTCGAAAAAGTTAGTGACACCCACAGTCACGAAACTAGAGGGAGCGTAAACAATAATCTGGTACCACCCACCCATAAAACAAGCAAATTCTCCTTCTACAGCACAGCCACCAAGGTATGGAATAGTCTAACCCCATCCCTCAAAAAATGCAGTTAGCTGGGCCCATTCAAAACAGCCCTAAAAACTCATCTTTCTGGAGTCCAAAAGAAGAGCTAGTACCAGTTTCCCTGTACACAGACGACCCCCCCCCCTCCCCTTTTTTAAAATATATTTTTAATTTTTCATGCTTTTTTTTGGGTACATAGTGGTATTTTTTCTCTGTATTTTTATGTTGATTTTTGGACTGTTTGGTTGCTACTATATATGTCTATGAAATTAATTCAAGGACCCCAACGGAAACAAGTCCGCAAGGACTTTTTTGGTCGGACCTTTCAGACAAAAGTATTATAAATGTAACTGTGTTGTTTTACATTCTTTTGCCTAATAAAAAATAAATAAATTAAAAAAAATCAATCAAACCTGTTGATTGATTGATGTACTTTATTTAGTAAGACATGAAAAACAGTACATGGAAGTACAATTCACAATACAAGGTCTACTAAACTATGTGTTGGGGTCCACAGCGGGGGACTTGCATGTGTCACATGAGAGTCACATGAGGGTCACATGAGAGTGTTGATTGATTAGGTCAGATGAGTAGCTGGGGGACAGTGGCTACTGTTATAGAACAATGCTAAAGCCTGTGTTTCCACATTTAAGACAATACACAAGTCACATGATTAATCAACAGAAGGTTACGCCCACATGGGTAGACCAAACCCATATAAATAGAGTGGATGCTCACTATCAGGACAAAGTGTTCTACGCATGCATCAGTGTTACTAGTTACCAGGGTGTTATTGCTGCGTTCGTCATTTTCCATTGCGAGCTCCGAAAGACTGACAGACTCAGAAAGACAGACTCAGTCACTGGCTTTATCAGCAAGTGCATAGATGACATAGTCCCAAAAAAGACAGTTCGGATCTATCCCAATCAGAAACCATGGATGGACAGCGGAGTACGTGCACATCTGCATGAACGGGACGCTGGTTTCAAATCTGGCGACGTGGAAACGCGCAACACGACGCGCGCGGCCCTAAACAGCGCCATCAGGAAGGCGAAAAAGGCCTACACAAAAAAGATGCAAGACAAACTCAGCAGTGGCGACATCAGGAGCACATGGCAGGCAGTACACACCTTGACAGACTGCAAAACAAGAACCAGAAGCGAGGTGAACCCGCCTGCCTCCCTCCCCAACGAACTGAACACTTTCTACGGCCGGTTTGAGATCAGCTCCAACCGCGGCAGCCAAGCGGGGCCATCAGCAGCACCAGCAGAGGAGAACCCTCCTCTAACCATCTCGGAGAGAGAAGTGCGTACAGCCTTCACACGGGTCAACATCCACAAGGCAGCCGGACCTGATGGGATTCCAGGCCGGGTCCTTAAGACATGTGCAGACCAGCTGGCGGGTGTCTTCGCTGACATCTTTAACCTCTCCCTCTCCCTGGCTGTGGTCCCTGCAGGGTTCAAAATGTCAACCATTGTGCCCATTCCCAAAAAGGCCAAAGTGACATGCCTGAACGACTGGAGACCTGTTGCTCTCACCCCGATCGTCAGCAAGTGTTTCGAGAAACTGGTGAGGGAATACATCAGCTCCACGCTACCTGCCTCGCTGGATCCGTGGCAGTATGCATACCGCAAAAACAGATCCACCGACGACGCTATTGCCATGGCTCTCCACACCGTCCTCTCGCACATGGACAACAAGCTGCTGAAGGACAAATATGTACGTATGCTGTTCGTGGACTACAGCTCAGCATTCAACACCATTGTCCCAGCAATACTTGACAAAAAGCTCAGACACCTAGGGCTACACCCAAGCATGTGCGACTGGATACAGGACTTCTTGTCCAACCGACATCAGGTGGTGAGAATGGGCAGCATCACATCCGACCCCCTGACCCTCAACACCGGAGCACCCCAGGGATGCGTGCTGAGCCCTCTCCTCTACTCCCTGTACACGTATGACTGCATAGCCACACATGTCTCCAACACCATCATAAAGTACGCGGACGACACGACAGTGATAGGCCGAATCGTCAACAACGACGAGTCTGACTACAGAGAGGAGATCAAATCACTGGCACACTGGTGCCGTGAGAACAACCTCTCTCTTAACGTCGACAAGACCAAAGAACTGATCGTGGACTTCAGGAGGCCGCGGAGAGACCATGCGCCCATCCTCATCGACGGTGCTGCAGTGGAAAGGGTCAGCGAGTTCAAGTTCCTCGGAGTACACATCGAGGAGGACCTCAAATGGGAGACGCACTCCACACACGTGAGGAAAAAGGCTCAGCAGCGACTGTACTGGCTCCGCCGCCTGAAGAAGCTCGGAGTAGGACGTCGCATCCTCAGGCTGTACTACAACAGTTCTGTCGAAGGCATCCTAACAGGCTGTGTCACGGCCTGGTACGGGAACTGCACTGCCCGAGAAAAGGTCAGCCTACAACGAGTAGTGCGATCGGCAGAGCGGATAATGGGAATCGAGCTCCCAGCGCTCCAGGAACTGTACAAAAAGCGGTGCGTGGTCAAAGCCAAGCGCATCATCAAGGACAAGCACCACCCAAGTCATAGACTGTTCAACCCCCTACAACGACCGCGACCGGGCAAGGGGCTCTACCGCAGTATCAAGAGTTCCACCACCAGATTTTGGTGTAGTTTCAATCCAGCCGCTGTCAGAATGCTGAATGGGGCATAAGCCTGGATGAGTTCAGCAGCCTGACAGCAGGCGGCGCAGACTTTTCTGGCTCTTCCTGAACACACCTGTGGATTATACCAGGGACAATGACTTGGACTTTAGCCCCCCCCTCGGACACACCTGTGGACTACACCAGGTACAAATGACTTTTTGTTGCACTCCCTCATGGAGCTACATGCGGATTATACTAGGGTCAGTCCACTCTAGGTGGACACGCACTGACCTTTTGCACCTTAATCCCTTGTATAACGCACTGACTTTTTTTGGGTCTTTTTATTGTGCTCCTTAAGCACCTTAACGTCCTTGTCTACCATGCACAGTATAAGTATAACATGCACAGTACAATACATTGCTGCTATGCTCAGGCACCTTAGTTTAGTTTTTTTAGTTTTATTTATTATCTCAGGTAATTTGTAAATATGTAGATAACTTGTCTGGCCTTCTGTTGCTCTCTTGTTTTTGATCTCCTTCCCACCTGCCCCCCACCCTCTTCTTCTCCCCCCCCCCTCTTCTTTCTATGGAAACTAACGTTGCGATGGGAACGATGTACAAAAAAGAATTTCACCCACTTTTTTACCTTGTAAACCTGTGATGTGACAATAAAACTGATTCTGATTCTGATTCTGATTCTGACTGAAGGTAAGACACAGCGTGTTTACACGACGATAAATGTATATATTTCTGATATGTTTTATAGTTTTGTGTGTATATTTCATGTCAGCAATTTGTAGTTGTGTTGTTGTTCGTGTTTCCTTTTCTAGGTTTATAACCTACTGGCCTAAAAGTGTTAGAGCGTGTTTGTATTGTGTGTTAGTATTATAAAAACCATCAAAGACACAGGTCTGAGTTGTGTCCGCTAACTCGGTTGCTGAAATACCCTTTACATGGGAGATCTATCTATTGCATTGCAAGTGTGATTGGTAGATTAATGTAAATTGTGTGTGTGTGTGTGTGTGTGTGTGTGTGTGTGTGTGTGTGTGTGTGTGTGTGTGTGTGTGTGTGTGTGTGTGTGTGTGTGTGTGTGTGTGTGTGTGTGTGTGTGTGTGTGTGTGTGTGTGTGTGAACTAACCGAGAGGCAAATATCAATCAATCAATAGATTAATGAATAGAGAGACAAATTATTTGAACAACCTGGCAGACCGACTACTACTAAAACTATTGATACTCATAATGTTATTGTTGTTGTTTTGTCTTCTAGGATTCCTCTGGTGTAACAGCCTCAGAGAACATTCCAGTTCAGGTGTGTGACCGGCAGACAAAATGGCTTCCCGTTTGACTGTTCATGAAGAGGAGCTTAAAAAAATTGAGGTTCAGGCCAGGAACATAGAGGCACAGATTAAGGAACAGTTCCAGAATCTTCGTCGGTTCCTAGAGAAGGAAGAGGAGGCCATGACCGCCGCCCTGCAGGAGGAAGAGGCTCAGAAGAGTCAGGCGATGAAGGAGAGGATTGAGGGTGTGAGCAGAGAAATGGAATCCGTCTCCATTGCAATCCAAGCTGCTGAGGACCAGCTGAGAGCCGACGACCACGTCTCATTCCTGCAGAACTACAAGACCACGATGGAGGGAGTCACCCTGCTCACCCTGCAGGACCCAACGCCGGTCTCAGGAGCGCTGATAGACGTGGCCAAACACCTGAAGAACCTGAGCTACAGAGTCTGGAAAAAGATGAAGGACATTGACACTCCTAATAATACTCATGATGGTGGTACGTCTCTGAAGATGTTACCAGGGAAGATCTGTGTCACTCTGGAAAACGTTAGAACGTATAGCGATCAATGAAAGCCTACATTGAATATATTGATCTGGTATTGATTAGGAGATCTCCATGGTAATCAGAAGGGATTGGTTTATGGCAGGTTATTAATTATTATTTTTAATTACATGTGATTATTTAATTAATACATCATTCAGTTTTGAATTGCTTTGGTATTACAGACACACAAACAGACAGACAGACAGACAGACAGACAGACAGACAGACAGACAGACAGACAGACAGACAGACAGACAGACAGACAGATCATGCTTTATAAACACAGCTATGGTGGACAGATACAAGGATTCCTGATAACATACTTTTATTTTGTAGTGTATAAACGATCAGTTTGTAATTATATTGGTATAATGGTGACATGTTTGATATGATTATTACTGCTAACATGTTTTATATTGTAGTGTTTGTCATTTATAGATCAGGTTTGAATTCTATAGTTTCTATGTGACAGTGATGATGTCTGTTGATGTATTTGATCTAATTAAAGACGATGAGAGTAAAGTGAGTCACACGTGTGTTTATAACAGTCAGCATTCAGCAG
>NC_137612.1:14346447-14348947 GCF_963280865.1 Gymnoscopelus braueri
ACAAGCTTGCATCACGGGTGAACTGGTTTTAGAGTACTTGGTATTGTACAGTATGGTCAAGTTGGACAATATAGCTCTGTTTTCATCATGTGTATCAGGGGTGCAGCCATGGGTGGGCCTGGTGCACCCAATTGATTTTGCAAAAATAAAATAATAAAATTTCATTAATACATTTTTTTGATAATAAATCGGTAAAATCAGGCAAAAATAAGAATTAAATAACATAACCCTAACCTAACCCTAACCCTAAACCCGAAATAAAGTGACAAAAAAACAAAAATAAAGTACCAAAATCCGCCAAATAACCGAGACAGACGAGAGAGAGAGAGAGATAGAGAGATAGAGAGATAGAGAGATAGAGAGATAGAGAGAGAGACAGAGACAGAGAGAGAGAGAGAGAGAGAGATTTGCGGTGATATTATAATGAACTGCCGTGTCATTGTCAACCGGTCAGGATGCCCGGAGAGATTTATATTTTCCGGTCTTTGTCATAAAATATCGGTCAAAACCGGCCATTACCGGTCAATGCGGCCTCTGACTCCACTACATCTCAGAGGCAAATATTGTAACACGCATCTTTTTAGGTGTAATCAATGTATTTTCCCATGGAATTCACTTAAACTGCCATCCGGTAATATTTAATTAATTCCTTATGTATGATACATTATCTTATCACATCTTTGGTATGAAAACAATGTAAAACAGTTGCTTGAATTAAATATAATTGATTTAAGCTGAAAACGATTTGTTTAATGCTGTCATTTAGCAGTGTTACATTAGCAACTCATGCTGTTACAATTAGTCTCATATACGCTTAAAATGTAACATCGGAACAGTGTCCACTTTAGGTTTAATAACTCACGACCTGCTCGCCTAGTATCTTTGAGGCCCTACAGACACGGTTTCTCTGCAGTACTACTTATTAGATCCCCTAGAAAAACGCCGGCCAAAAATCCTTGATTATGTGACGAAATATGCACGGTTTTTATGTGATTTTATGCAGTGAAATTGCAGAAGTTGCGAAATATGCGCACCTCGGGCAAATACTGCGGCATGGTCATGCTGGACCTCCAAAAGGCGTTTGACACTGTAAACCACTCAATTCTACTTGATAAGCTGAAGGCGATTGGTTTTGATTGCACATCACTAAATTGAGATCTCACTTGGAGGGTAGAGAACAAGTGGTTGACATCAACGGAACCATGTCCTCATCCCTCCCGGTGAGCTGCGAGGTTCCTCAAGGCAGCATTCTAGGGCCGTTACTGCTCCTCTTCTATACATTAACGACATGAATGCTGCCTGTAACTGCAAACTGTTCCTGTTCGCTGATGACTCGGCACTCCTGATCTCGGGTGAGGACAAGATGCAAGTTGAGGAAGCTCTCAGCTCTGAACTCTCAAAAATCCGTACCTGGCTTACCGATAACAAACTGTCACTACACCTTGGGAAAACTGAATCCATTCTCTTTGGGACCAAACATTCCCTCAGTAAAATGAAGGTAAATGACTTCAAGGTCAAAGTCGATGACACAATCATCACTAGCAAAGAAGAGATTACCTATTTGGGATGTATTCTTGACAAATACCTGACAGGTGAAAGCATGGCAACAAAGGTGGTCAAAAGAGTAAATCAGAGAACCAGATTTATGGGCAGAGTTTCCTCTTTTGTCAACCCCCAGGCCCTCAGGACCCTCTCAGGGGCCCTGATTCAGCCCCTTTTTGACTATGCTTGCTCCTCTTGGTACTCCAACACCTCAGTGTCACTGAAGACTAAGCTTCAAACCTCCCAAAACAAACTGATTCGACTACTTCTCGGACTGGGGCCCATGACCCACCTCCCTCCAACTCACTTTGCCAGCCTAGGCTGGCTCAGGGTGGAAGACAGGGTTAAACAACTAAAAATGGGACTGGTCTTCAAAATTGTAAATGCAGTTTTGCCCGAAATGCCCCCTATACCTGCATATCTGTATAAATACCTCGAAAAAGTTAGTGACACCCACAGTCACGAAACTAGAGGGAGCGTAAACAATAATCTGGTACCACCCACCCATAAAACAAGCACATTCTCCTTCTACAGCACAGCCACCAAGGTATGGAATAGTCTAACCCCATCCCTCAAAAAATGCAGTTCGCTGGGCCCATTCAAAACAGCCCTAAAAACTCATCTTTCTGGAGTCCAAAAGAAGAGCTAGTACCAGTTTCCCTGTACACAGACGACCCCCCCCCCCCCTCCCCTTTTTTTGTATATATTTTTAATGTTTCATGCTTTTTTTTTGGTACATAGTGGTATTTTTTCTCTGTATTTTTATGTTGATTTTTGGACTGTTTGGTTGCTACTATATATGTCTATGAAATTAATTCAAGGACCCCAACGGAAACAAGTCCGCAAGGACTTTTTTGGTCGGACCTTTCAGACAAAAGTATTATAAATGTAACTGTGTTGTTTTACATTCTTTTGCCTAATAAAAAATAAATAAATAAAAAAAAATCAATCAAACCTG